>NW_025049248.1:35000-60111 GCF_019279795.1 Protopterus annectens | reverse complement strand
ATACATCTGTATCTTTAGGGAAAAGTAATGACAAATTACAACACGATCAAAGAAAGTTGTTAAGTACAGTTGTGTAAGTAACTTACCATAACAGTAGATGTTCAAATGATTACTGCTGCAGTAGCTTCAGCTGTATAGGTTATATCCTGCCAAGGATATACCAGCTGGAATTTCCAAGATGGCTGCACAGTAATCAACAGCTTAACTTCAGGTCTCTCAGTGTGAAAAAAGAAACTGAAAGACCAGGGCCAGGAACTCTCTAAATTGAATTCAGTTACTGGCTAGTAAGTACACTACCTAGATGCCAGCAAAGAAACAGAGAGCCTGAAAGAAAAACTACAAAAGGGAAGAGAAAACATTGGCTTGGAAGAATCCTAAAGCTGTTCAGCAAAAAGCAGTTTAAGCTCCAGCTTTGGTGCAAGACATGGCTTCCAATAATCTATAGGAAAAAATAAGTCAAAAGTGCTCAGAGCTGATTAAAACAAATGAAACTCTGTAGTAGTAGTATCAATCCAAACAAAAGGTTGGAAAAAAATGGGAAAGGCTTTAAACAGATATTCAAATAAGATGACAAAACTGCAAAAATCGGAGAATGAAAATGAAGAAAAGGCTGTCTGACACTGTACATGTTTCATAAAATGGTGGAATTGGTGGGCTGAGAACATAAGGAAAAATCTGAGATTTTCTGTTGTACTATAGAATCAAGAAGGAACAAACTATTAATCTTAAGGCACAAATAAGCAAATTGACTGGTATTCCACAGCAGAAACTTGTTAGTTAAAGGGCATGCCATCTGTATGCTCCAAATCTGGCCATAAGAAAGCAGACAAGACCTGTACTAGCAAGGATGCAAGCCTACCAACAGAAAGAGTTGCTCCTAATACAACTGTGGCAAAAGGAACAAAGTATTAAAAGCTTGAGACAGACTGTTTTTGGAAAAATTATTATTCATTGTATACTATGAAGAGGGAAAACATTCATTCCAGCAATCAGGGAATACTGAGGGGCAGGTGTGAGAATCAAGGAGTTGTACCCAGTTGTCTTCATAATATTTTTCCTGGAAGATCAGTCCTTATTTGATGCAGGACAAGCTTAGGAAGAAATACAAGTTTGTCCAACAAAAGGTGAGATATCAAGCAGAAGAGCACTCTACTTTTTATTCTTCTGATATTCAAGTACACAGACATGTCCAGTAAAATTGTTTCCACTGTTCCAATGGAAAATGCTTGAGAGACAGAGAAAAGCATTGGAGTCAATTAGAAAAATCAGGAGTACCTTGGAACTGAACTGCAACCAAGAGTTGGAGAAACAGGTGAACAGGAAGACCAGCAACACAAACAATTAGTGAGCAAGTGTGAGATGGCAAATCATCAATTGAATTTGTGAAATATGGTTGTATAAAAAGTAGAAAGAGTGGTCTTTTGCTGACTTTGTTAAACTTGTGGGGAACTGGAAGACATTTGCCTCACTTCATGTCATTAATGTTTGGAAAAAAAACAATGAAGGCAGATGAAAAGGAATGAAAAGGGCAAGTAAAACAACTTATGTTCTTAATAGTACTTCTATGACACTTTTCATAATATAAAACTGCATGTTTTACAGTACAGGTAACGTAACATCCAGGATAGGTTTTATCCGAATGAACATTGAGACTAGGACATCAAGCAAATACTGTATACTTTACATTGTGCTTTGCTTAATGTCTTCTTGCACAACGTCCACACACATTTACGTCCGCTTAAAGTATGGATGTAAATGCGGCTGGACTTTATGCAGAAGTATGTTGAGTAACGCACACCTGTAAAATATTTTTAGCTGCTCTTGTATGTGATAAAGATACTAAAGTAAACAGATGTCTTTTTTTTGCTTTTTGTTTTTAGTATTAAGAAATGTAAGCATTGGAATGTAAAAACAGAAAAAAGGCTAGTCAAAAGCATGTCTAAGTTAGCAGGGTGTAAACCGTGGTTGTTAAGGTGGGAGATGGGATGCAAAAGTACACAGATCATAATATATGCAGCGCTGATATGTTTTCTTACTTTTGCATAGGTGAATGTGTAGATTAAGACCCTTGGTTTAATTTCATAAGTTTATGCTTAAAAATTATTTAGTAAATAAGAATATTGAATAGGGTCTGTATTAGAAGACCGAACATTTGAAATGTCGGGTGTTCTAATATCGACCCTCTTCAGCGAACGCTGAAAATATCGAAGTAACAGGAAACTGAATTCTTACCTAGGGAAAGAATTTGGTTGTCTGTTTCTGTTGCTTTGGTGTTTTCAGCACTCTGGTGGAAAGTTATGGGTCGGGTTCAGGTAAGTGTGCGATTGTGTGGACGTGTGGGTTAGGGAGCACGTCAGGTAAGTGTGCGATTGTGTGGATGTGTGGGTTAGGTGAGTTAGGATGTGGGTGAGGTGACTGTGCGATAGTGACGGACCTTAGGGTTAAGGTAAGTGGATAGTTGGTGGTGTTTGTATAGTTTAGTGTAGGGTTAGGTGTTAAGAGTTTAGGTGTATGTGTGCGGATTGCTGTTT
Source organism: Protopterus annectens (assembly GCF_019279795.1). Taxonomy (NCBI): domain Eukaryota; kingdom Metazoa; phylum Chordata; order Ceratodontiformes; family Protopteridae; genus Protopterus; species Protopterus annectens. The sequence continues at coordinate 57,580 of NW_025049248.1, read as the reverse complement.
GGTGTGCTTATGTTGTGTGTGTGTGTTTTGGAACAGAAAATTTTTTCCCTAGGAAAAAATTTGCTGCTCCGAATGTTTGATGTTTTTTTTTTCGATTGCTAGGGATCGATATTAGAACACTCGACATTTTGAATGTTCAGTGTTCTAATACAGACCCTATTGAATACAATGAAAAGTTTTCCTTTAGCAATAAATATTTCAGCTTCTCTTTAGAAGCCTGCAGAGAAGGACTAGTTTTTTTTCTTATATTTCTGGTTTCTTCAAGGCTAAAAGTTGATATTTCCTTTAAACATGCATGTTGTTTTTTCACATCTGGGGAAGGGAATAAAGACACAAAACAGACACCAATTAGTGCAAGTAGGAGCACAGGCAAGAGCAAGCACCTCAGCATGGATTACCTCAATTTTAGGTCAATTAAGGCCAGTATTTGCAGGTATCTATTTTGGATAATTGTTCCTATTATGAGGGTTAAACTTCATTATTTGAAAGATGTACATTGTTTTACGTGTTTGTATTAAGTTTAACAGGTTATGGGGATGTTTTTTGTTTGAAGGTTTTCATTAAAACAAAACTTCTTATAAAATGTGACATGGGATCCAATGGTGCTAAGGAAAAAAGTATGGATGGAAATAATGAGTTGTTATAATGTGGACACTTTCCATATCATCTTGGAATGTGAATGGTCTCACAGGTATGGAAAAAAGGAGACAGTATTTAATTGTATTAGAAATGTGGAGTGCTATTAGCAATGCTACAGCAGACATTTGGAAATAAATGAACATGTGAATTAAAGAAAGGATTTCAGGATGGATATTCAGCATAATATCAGAGACAAAGGAAAGAGGAGTACTTACATTAATTACTACAGAAAACCCAATAGGTGAGTGAAGAGGAAAAAAAAAAGATAATACTGACAAATTTGTGTTAGTATGGGTCTACTGGCAAGGGATGACAATTAGGCTGGCATTTATATTCCATCTAAAACAGCTATTATGGAGCTTAAAAAAATGGGAAAGATCGGCTTTCATCAGAGAATATTACTTATAGGTAGGAAATGGAATTGGTTTGCAACAATGAGAATGTATCCTGAGGGCCTAGAAGGGAAAATATAGAGAGAGGGTAGACTTCCAAAGAAATTTATGAAAATATTTGGTATGGAAGATGTGAATTCAGTAGCGGGAACCAAGAGAATTTATATATTATTCCCCAAGGTAAAATAACTGGGTCAGACTAAATAATTACCAAGATAAAAATGCAGAGTAGAGAAGTAAAGAGGAGCTACTTGCGGTTCTGTACCTACTTGTTTAGCAGAGGAAGTTAAGGAATGCATAGTGGAAATTATGCGCGCGTTATTAGAGAAGATAAAAATTTATTCAGAAGGTATAGCAACTGAGTGGGATAAAACTGAAAGTAGACAATTTAAAAATAGGTTAGAAATAAAAGAAGAGATTTGGTTAAATAAGTAATGACCATTACTTAGGAGACCTGACAAAGGTAAAGTATTACAGAATAAGGGAAATCTCACAGAACAAGAAGCACAATTAGAGTGCTGAAGAAAATATGAGAATACCTGAATAATATGCAAGAGTTAAGAAAAATTGCTGTTAAGGACCTAGCTTCTGATAATGCCATAGCACAAAAACTTTTGGCACAATGACTTAAGCAACAGAAAGTAATAAAGGTTGTTGCCAAACTTAGAGGCCCTATAAAAAGAAAAAAATACCAGAAAAGAGGTATTAAACATTTTGGAAACGTTATGAAAATTTGCATAAAGTAGAGAAGTGGGAAAATCAAGAAAGCACAAATGGAAATATTTATGGAAGATTTAAATATGCCCACGTTTAGAGGTAGATGAGGCTCAAAAATTAACAGCCAGGACAAAAAATGAGATAAAAATTGTGACGTATAACCAACCTGGAGGAACGTCTCCAGGACTAGATGATATTGCATTGAAGTTTAGAATCGAGGAAGGAAGAACGTGTTAACTTTGCTGATGTTAATAGTATTTTAAAAGGAGGGGGAAGCACATCATGGGAAAAGACTGTGGTAGCTGTAATTCCATAAGACAGTAAAGACCCATCAGATCCAGCTTCATACAAGCCCACTTCAATTTTAAATCCCCTATTATGAAATGTTTATGTCTGTAACAGCCAAGAGAATGCAAAGGTTTTGCCAAAATTTATAGATATGGATTAATGTGGTTTTGTGGAGGGAAGGCAAACATTTGACAACATTAATAGAACAATGATGATCCAGAGGGATGCAGAATACAAGAAAATACTGTTATTGGTGGGTGTTTCTGTAAAGAATGCATTCAACAGAGTAAACTACGATTTTCTGAGTAGGGCAACAGAAGCATCTTTATTTCTCTGATACAAGAAGGTTAATTAGGATATATGAGGGTTCAGAGAAAAAAAAAATCAAAGTGGAAGGGTTCCTCTCTGATATGTTGTGCCTGAACAGAGGATCCAGGCAGGGGTATCCTCCTCCCCTTTATTATTCACACTACATTTATAACAACTGGCAAAGAAAATAAGGGACTCAAATTCCAGGATACAATTGGTACAGTATTCAAGTTAATTGCAGATGATATTTTATACCGGACAGAACTAGAAAATTACATCTCAGGCTTGTGGAACATTTGACAGTTAATAAATAAAAACAAGACAAAGCTTGATCCCATGTAGGCGGACATAAAATAACTTTAATAAAACAAGTCAGCGCTTTCAAGATACAAGCCCTCTTCATCAGACAAATACAATGACACAAAAAGTACAGTTTTGTACCTACCATAAATGCAGATGTTCGAAGATCCACATTGCTGCAGTCCTTACTTATGGGTAGTCCGCTGTCCTCGGTAGGCCCGAATACCAAAGTATTAGGCTGACGTCGGTCATGGGTGCCTAGATCTGACATCAGAGCGTCAGGGTATAAAGGCGCATGACCGATGTCATATCCTCAGTCTTTTCTTGCCCCAGATGTCAGAAGGCCAAACCAGAAAGGCCACAGCCAAAAACAGAATACCTCCCAAAAACATGCACAACAACAACCATCACCTAAAGCATAGCACCAAGTCAAACTACAGAGGGGAAGGAGGGAGGGTAAATTGGACTGCAGCAATGTGGATCTTCGAACATCTACATTTATGGTAGGTACAAAACTGTACTATGTTCTTCATCTCACATTGCTGCAGTCCTTATTTATGGGTAGAATCCCAAAGCAACGGGAAAGGGAGGATGGCAAAAATCATAAAGCATTAGGGGCCGCTAAAATGCCCTGTAAAATTGCAGTGGCAAATCCAGCCCTAGACTTAGAATAAAGAGGAAGGTGGTAATGTTTAGAAAAGGTATGCACTGAACTCAAGTAGCTGCCTCCAAAATGTCTTTTGTAGCTACCCCTTGAAAGGCCGTAGAAGTAGCAGTAGCCCTAGTGGAATGAGGCCTGATTCCAGCAGGAATCTCCTTACCATGATGGGAATAACAGAAAGAAATACAAAACCCAATCCATTTAGAAATAGTTTGTTTTGAAACAGGTTTACCCTGTGAACCCAAAGCAAAAGAAACAAACAATTGCTGAGACTGTCTGAACTCCTTGGTTCTGCTCAAATAATAACGCAACTGCCTGTGAATATCCAAAGTATGCAAAATTTTCTCCCCTTTATTTTGGGGATTTGCATAAAAAGTAGGCAAATGAATAGTTTGATTTAAGGCCACACTAGAAACCACTTTAGGCATAAAGGAAGGATTAATGCAAAGATACCCTATCCTTATGAAAAATCAGGAAAGGCTCCACTGCCATGAGGGCCTGTAATTCAGAAACCCTTCTTGCAGAGGTAATGGCCAACAAAAAAGCAGTTTTCCATGACAAATACTTTAACTCGGCAGTAGCTGCAGGCTCAAAAGGTTGTAGAGTAAGTTTTTCCAACACAAAATTGAGATCCCAAGCAGGAGTAGGAGCTCTACGTGGGGGTCTTATATTCTTTGCCCCTTTAAGAAATTGCTTAAACCAAGGATGAGAGAAAAAAGGAGGGTCACAATCATAATGAGCAGAAATGGCTGCAGCATGGACCTTTATTGAGGAGAAAGACAAACCCTTGTCCAATAACTCAGTAAGATATTGAAGAGCAACACTTAAATCAGGTTTGGAGACATCAAAGTCCTTTCCTTTGCTCCAAATAAAAAATCTCCTCCATTTATCAGCGTAAACTTTCCTGGTACTAGGCCTCCTGGCCTCCAAAATAACATTCAAAACTTGTTGTTGTAGCTGAGACCCTCCAGAGTCTAAAACAGAATATGCCAGGCTGTTAGATGCAGAGACTGAATCTTGACATTGAGGCAGTGACTGTCCTCTTGTGACAAAAGGTGCGGAATCAAAGGCAGAGGCCATGGAGGTTCTCGTACTAAACTCCTCAGTAGTGGGTACCAGTGTTGCCGAGGCCAATCCGGTGCTATCAAAATCATGGTTGGCTTGTCTTGTCTGGCCTTCAAAAGTACCTTGGGAAGAAGAGGCAGAGGTGGAAAGGCATATACATGCAGATTGTTCCAACTGAATGATAGAGCGTCCACCTTCCAAGCTGTGTGATGAAACATTTTTGTGCAAAACTTTGGCAACTGGTAATTTAATGGAGAAGCGAACAGATCTATGTCTGGAGTTCCCCATAACACTGTCAACTGTTGAAATACATGAGGATCCAATTTCCACTCGTGAGGATACACTATTTGTCTGCTCAATACATCTGCTAAGGAGTTCTGTGCTCCTGGTAGAAACCTTGCCTGAAGATTGAGGTGTAGATTGAGAGCAGTTTCCCACAGAATCATCGCTTGCCTGCAAAGAGGGTAAGAATGGGTTCCCCTGCTTGTTGATGTACCACATGACAGTAGTGTTGTCTGTTTGAATCAACACCTGCCCTGGTAAGTAAATCTTTGAAAGCCATCAATGCAAACTGGACTGCTAACATTTCCTTCAAGTTGATATGCAAATGTTGGAGTTTGACAGGCCACGTGTTTTGCACCCATTTTCCATTGAGGTGTGCTCCCCAAGCCTTGTCCGAGGCATCTGTCGTTAGAATCTGACTCGCCTCTGGCCAGGTCACAGAGAGTCCCTTGTTTAGGCGACATTCCTGAGCCCACCACAAAAACTCCTTCTGAATGCAAGGTATTATCTGAATGACAGTGTCTAGATCTTGGCAGTGCTGTGTCCACACATTTTTGAGATACCATTGAAGCTTCCTCATATGCAATTTGGCATTGGGAAGCACCAGAATACAAGATGCCATGAACCCCAAGGCTTGAAGGACTGTCCTTGCAGTCAGCCTGGACCGTAGAGACATTTGCTGGAAATAAAGAGAAAGGCTTCTTTGTTTGTCCGGGGTCAAAAAAGCCATCTGGGAAGCTGTATTCAGTCTCACACCCAGAAAGCACATGTCCTGAGAGGGTACTAGACTGGACTTTGTTTCGTTCACAGAATACCCTAGGCATCTTAACACTGCCATCACATACTGTAGATGATGAAGAAGTTCGTCCTTTTCTTGTGCAATAATCAGGCAGTCGTCCAAATAAGGATAAATCTGTATTCCTCTTAGTCTGAAAAATGCTATCACTGGAGCCAGAACCTTTGTGAACACTCTGGGCGCAGTAGATAAGCCAAAGGGTAATGCAGAGAACTGATAATGTAAATTTCCAGCCCGAAAACGCAGGTACCTCCTGCAACTGGGCCTGATAGGAACATGAAGGTAAGCCTCTTTGAGATCCAGAGTAACCATCCAGTGATCTTTCCCCAACAGAGGTAAAAGCTGTTTAAAGTCAGCATCTTGAACTTTGGAATGTCCAGGTAAGTGTTGAGGATAGATAAATCCAAAATTGGTCTCCACGTGTTTCCTTTCTTTGGAACTAGAAACAGGCGAGAATAAAATCCTAGGCCCACTTCTGACAGAGGAACTGGCTGTATAGCTCCTATTTGAAGAAGTAAAGAAATTTGTCTGTGAGCCTCTATCCTTTGCCGAGGAGGGACGTCTGGCATGCCTTTGAAAGGAGGCATGGTATGGAAATAGAACTTGTAACCTCGGTTTATAATGTCCAATACCCATTTGTCCTGGGTGACTAAATGCCAATTTTGCTTGAAAAGAGCCAACTTTCCTCCCAAAGGAGCTGCCAGGCAAGAAGAATCTGGCAGCTGAAAATGCAGGTCATTGGGCCTGTTTACGAAAGGACTGGCCCCTGCCCTCACCAGCAGATTGAGCAGGCGAACTCCATTGTCTCGGCCTGAAGGTACTCTGAGCTCTGCCCCTACCACGCCTAGATCTACCCCTAGACTGAGAATCAGAAGAAGGGTACGTCCACCCCTTAGTAGGCCAATTTCTACTAAACTTTGGAGGTTGTACCTGCAAAAATCTTTAACAGTTTGCATAGACTTAGCCTTGTCTTCCATTTTCTTTAAGACTGACTCCACAGGAGGACCAAACAAAACTTCAGACTGTAAAGGGCATCCAGAATTCTAGACTTAACATGCTCAGACAAATTCTGATCCTTAAGCCAGGCGTGCCTACGAAAAACTGAACCAGTGGCAGCCACCCTAGAAGAAGCCTGTAAAGCATCAAAACCACATTGCAAAGAGTGCTTACCCACCTGTTCAGAAACATGCACTAAATCCTGCAATTCTTTACACTCTATGCCCTCTGCCAAAGCATCCACTTTAGATCTTAGCTGAGAAAGGAGGAAATTCTGATACTTCAACATATGAAACTGGCAGTTCAAAGCTCTCATTGCTAAAGTAGAAGAGGTATACACCTTCTTACCCCATCTATCCAAAGCTCTAGCTTCCTTATCCAGAGGAACCGGATTCTTAACAACAGAGGCTCTAACACCCTTAGGCCCCTGACTAATAGTTTCTGGGTCCGCCCTAGGACTCATACAGATATTTATGAGCCTCAGGCACCCTGTAATACCTGTCCGGTTTAACTGGGGCAGGAGGTACAGAATCTGGATTAAGGGAAGCTTCCGAGAAAACATCTGAAACAACATCCAAAACCGGAGGTATAGCTAAGGGTCTATGCTGTGGTAAAACAAAACTCCTAAGCCTCTTCCGTGAATCAGAGTAATCCTGTCCTTCCCACTTAAAATGCTCCCTCATGGAATGCAGAGTTTCTGAAAATGAAAAATCCTCTGGAGGAGAAGCAGAAGGAGTAGAATCCTCTGCATCAGAATCAGAATAAGGAGGGAAATCTTGAATGTCCTCAGCAGAAGACTCTGAATCATCTGAGGCCTGCTCCAAACTTTCCAACTCTGGCTCCATCCTGGGCCTCTTATCAGGAGGGGGCATAGAACCTCTAATTAAAGTAATCAAATCCTCTGCCATTTTAAGCATGTGCTTTTTAGGCACAGACCCTGAAGAACCAGAACTGACACCTGAGGCAGGCAAAACAGACCTGCCCTTAGAAGGAGCCTTAGAAACAGTAGCAGAAGGCCTAACCACCTTAGGCATAGAAGGGAGAATAGTAACCTGAGAGGCCCCTTCAGCCTGACCTGCCTCCTGACAGGCCACATCTTGTAAAATCAAAGTTTCCCCCTGGGACTCAACAGAAACTTCAGCCGGATCCACCTGTTCAGCTGTAGCTTCTAAAGGTCCGGCGTCCGAAACTGACGAATCATCCTGCCTAGGCTTTAAAGATTTGTCTTTGCGCTTCTTAGTAGAAGCAGGCGTCGGAACATCCGACGGCATATTATAATTACACCTCTTGCCAAAGACTAACCTAGCGCAATCTAACCTCCGTTTTATAGTGCGCTTATTAAACCTAGCACAAAACCGACACCCAACTACGTCGTGCTCCGGTCCCAAACAAGGAATACAAAGCGAGTGGTAATCCCTATGCGGTATCTGTTTCCCACAAGAAATACAATTATTCACTTTTTCTGACATCCGGTAAGTAAGTGAGGCAAGAAAAACCAAAAATATTCCCCAACGGGGTACTTAGCCCAACTTGGTATCTGTCTGAAACTCCGAAAACGAAAAATTTCAGAACGCCGAACGGCACTTGCAACGCTGCTTCTGCATCGGACCATGCGGCAAAAAAGACTGAGGATATGACGGTCATGCGCCTTTATACCCTGACGCTCTGATGTCAGATCTAGGCGCCCATGACCGACGTCAGCCTAATACTTTGGTATTCGGGCCGACCGAGGACAGCGGACTACCCATAAGTAAGGACTGCAGCAATGTGAGATGAAGAACATCCACAAATTTAAGTAAAAGGCAGCCAGTCATAAAACAGCTCTATTAATTCAATTAACAGAACAGACATGCACTAATGCTTAAAGGGGCGAATATAAAGAAAAGGTTTTAAAGAAACAGCTTCATTAAGACCTGGTTCTTTATCTGCATGAAAATATAGGATCCACTTCTGTTCACAAGCTTCAGTCCTGACCTTTATATTCCCTCCTTTCATTCTCTTCTATTAACTCAACAAAAAATTATGTGAGGGACCAAGAGCTAATACATGTTTCGCTAAAGCACTGTTGTCTTTCTTATTATTCCTTATATCATGAATATGCTCCTGTACACGTTCCCCAAGGGAGCGACTGGTCTTAATGTACTATGCCCCACATAAAGTGCAAACACTAAAATAAATTAAGTTCTTGGATGAACAGTCTGCATAAAAACAGAAACTCAGAGTATCCTAGTAAGGGATTTGTAAAGGTAGCTCCTGTATATATCTATCTATATATGTTACAGTGTCGACACATTTGTCCCAACTCTCTGATGCACTCCCTGTTTCTTTTCTAATTTTCTATAGCAAAAATGCCTTTTCAGGAACATATTTTTAAAGGAAAACTGTGGTACTTCAGAAATTAAATCTCTTAATTCATCGCTCGCAAGTAGAATAGTCCACTTTTTCTTGATAAAATCGTAAATAGCTCCTATATCACTGGAGAATGTGAGTGGTACTCTAGTACACCGTTTTTTAATTCTATCTTGAATATTACTCTGAGAAGCTTTTTCAGAAAAGCATGGTCTCCCTGAACCTTTTCTTTCTGATAAAACTGAATTTACGCAAGAATATCCTTCCTCTTTATACCCTCTTGCTAAAAAAAAAAAATCACACATTTTAAGTCATTAAATGCTGTTTGTAACTGTTGCTCATCATTATGTAGCCTCATGCTTCTGAGAAACAGTGATTTCAAAACATTTCTAGACACACGATGAGTGTGCATGCTATTCTTGTGAAGGTATGCATTTTACCTAGTTTCTTTCCTAAAAATACAACTTTTTCAAATTACTGTCCGGCATCTTACAGATGTTTACATCAAGAAAATCTATCATGTTTAGAGTAATTGATAGAAAACTTCAAAAATGAGGTAGTGGTATGTAAGAAATCCACAAATTGCAACAATTCTTCAGTACCATTCCACAAAAAAAAAAAAAAAAAAATTCAACAAACCATTTATACCATATCACACTAGACACAAAACTATCATTTGCAAATACATATTCTTTCCCACTAAGCCAAAGAGAGGTTGGCGTAGCTGTTGCGACAGGCTGTGCCCGTCGCTACGCCAACCTTTTGTAAAGAGAAAGTCCCATTAAACAAAAAAAAAATTGTTTAAGAATAATCTCTAAAAGAATACAAAGGAAGTTGACTTTTATCATTACAATATACTTTCATTTCAGTTAATAAACTTCTAACGTTTTCAATGCCCAAACTACTGGGAAGGACAGTAAATAAAGAGGCTATGTCCATAGTGACAAAATAGAAATCACAATTCATACCCAGAGGTTCAACTACAATATAAGAGATCTTCTAAAAAAGTTTTCGTGTCCTTTAATACAGTGCTAACATTTTCCAGAACTGAATGTAAATTTTTCTCTACATAAATGGAAACTGTTTCCATAACCCATCCCCTGCTCGAAACTATAGAACACGGGGGGGGGGGGTACTTAAATCTTTATGTATTTTGGGGAGCCAGTGTACTCGTAGTGCCATCATTAGCAAATATTTCTCTAATTTCTTTGTCACATACTTCCATAAAAATCTCAACATTAGGATGTGTTCTAGGTACAAAAAACACCAGGTTTTCTAAACATAGTAGTTTCACAACTATAATTTTTAAAAAGAGCTGCTACGCTAATATTCCTCAAAAACATTTTCACATTCAAAAGTACATTGGTTAATTCTGACCTTTTAGAGGGAATAAACAATAACCTCTTATCTGTGCTTCTGTGAGTTCAAACAAAGAAATTTTCAATACAAGTTGGTTTGTGAGCTGCTCCAAGTATTCCGGTAAAGAGCCCTCTCTTGTACGTTGCATCTGCTGTATCCTGCCTCTCCTCCCTTGACTCCGTGACCTGGCTCCTCGTCCCTTCGTCGTTATAGGAAAATATTATTTTAAAGAAAAAGGGGAATGTGAGGCATGAGTACTCTTGCTCAATAGTCCTGTGGCTGCTGTTTCGATGTTGTCCGTCTCCGTAGTTGCAGCCAAATGGGTACCAGCAACAGAAGGCGGAACTTCCTCTCTTGGAGGAGCCACTCGATTGTTAGAAGACTGCGTTGACACAGTAACAAGTAAAACATTACTGCAGGAAGAAATTCCTGTACAAGTCACCAAATCATTTGGAACTACAGGAATATTAGCAACATCTCAGTCATTAACTATTGCAGATGTTACAGAGGTTGATTCATTCACTCCAAAGCGTGACCATGCTAAGACTGCACCTTTTTTAAAGTCCATGATATCCCTCTGGAGTTCTCATTTTCGTGGCCTGCAACTATTTTTCATAAGCGGCTACACCTTCTAACAAACTGTCCATTTTGTCAAGAATAATATCAGCAGAAAGGTCAGGCAAAAATGGAGCGCTGTAGCTCCTGTACCTCTTTTTTTAATGCATCCTCAAGTGGACGAAAAAAAATCAGTAAGTAATGACATGTATTCATTACTAAGTTTTAGATTAAGCAGTTGCTAATGCTTCAGCAACTCTGAATACAAATTATTGTACATTGGCATGGTCACTCGCAGCCCTCTAGGTATAACTTTATGGTGCAATTCAGCCTCCATATGGAGTCTCTGCCAATGAAGATGCTTATATTCATACAGTTTGTTCTCAAGTTCTCTGTTTAGATTTAAAGGCCATTTGCCTTCTTTCTTAACCAACTGTAGTCTCATTCTCATCGTATTTTACCTCGAACAGAGGATTAATTTCCAATATTAGAATCCTAGTCAAATCGGTAAGTTGGAAGACATATTGTTACTAGGATCATAATCCAACTCAATAAAACATCCTTCAGCCATACCGTCAATTGCAAATACAAATAAAAAGCAATACAAAAAGATAAAGTGCAACTGAAACACAGGTCCTCACTTGTTGTTATTGTCTTTCGGCTCTTCCCAATTAGGGGTCGCCACAGCAGAACTCCGGTCCGCTAATGATTGGCAGTTGATTTTTACATGCAGAGTTGCCAGCCCTAACGCACAACCTTCAACGAAGGTACACCGATTCACGGATGTCTCCACGTAGAAGACGCTCTAGCTGAGAGTCGAACCAGTCAGCGTCTTACTGTGAGGCGACAATGCTACCGCAGCACCACAAGTCCTCACTACAATACAAATAAAAAAAATAAAAACAAAGCTCGGTCCCAGGTAGGCTGACATAAAAAATTGTTTTTAATAAAACAAACCACAAGTAAGCACTTTCAAGGTACAAGCCCTCTTCAGAGAAATACAATGATAGAAGACCACAAATGTAAATGAAAAGCAGCCAATCATAAAAAAGCTCTATTAATTCAATTAACAGAATAAACCAGCATTAATGAATAAAGGGGCAAGTATAAAGAAAAGGTTTTAAAGAAACAGCTTCATTAAGACAGGGTTCTTTATCTGTATGAAAATATAGGATCCACTTCTGTTCACAAGCTTTAGTCAGGACCTTTACATTCCCTCCTCTTACCTTCTCTTCTATTAACTCTAGAACAAAAAAACTGAAATTGTGAAGGACCAAGAGCTCATACATGTTTCGCTAAAGCACTGCTGTCTTTCTTATTATTCCTTATATCACAGAGACGGAGAAAATAAAGGCTATAGCTGTGGAAAGGATTATGTACTCACCACAATGTTCCGAGTAGTCCATTTTCATTCTTCAACTATGGGATTAGAATCCGATCCTCGGATCAGACTCAACTGTTATACAAGCTTGTGGCCTCCAACAAACCCTTGAGCTCCTTCCCTACTCATAATGCAGCACACCTCTAGCATCTCTCAGTTGTTTGCTGCTTGACAGGAAGACTATAATGAGATGCCATAACTGGAGTTCAACAATAACTGGAGTTCAACACTAAGGACATTGGTGTCCTTGAAATGTTGCATTCTTCCAGAAGCCCATTATTAAAAATGGTGGTGGGTGGGGAGTAGAGGAAGAATGAAAATGGACAACATAGATGAAACATTAGGGTGCGTACATAACTTTTTTTTTTATCGGATGTCTATTTCATTCATTCCTCAACTAATGGGACAGAGTCTCCAGCTACATAAATTCCTGGGTGGACACTTGGAAAGGATATTCCTCAGTACAGCTGTGCCAAAGGCTGCTGTCCCCAGAGACCAGATCTAGTTTGTAATGCATGATAAAATAAGAAGATTTAAACAAGTTGCAGCCATACATATATTGCCCATAGAAAGCTCTAGACTGTAATACAGCAGAATTTGCCAAAGACCTGGTTGATTCAGCCTTTAATGGCTTTGGTAAAGGGAGATTCAATTTAGGGCGGCCACGGTGGTGCAGTGGTTAGCATTGCTGCCTCACAGCAAGAGGTTCTCTGGTTCGATTCTCGGCTGGGGTGCCTTCTCTGCGGAGTCTGCATATCCTCACTGCGGTTGCGTGGGTTTCCTCCGGGTGCTCCGGTTTCCTCCCACATCCCAAAGACATGCTGCAGGTGGATATGGACACTCTAAATTGGCCCTAGGTGTGGGTGCGTGTGTGAGTGCGTGCGAGTGCCTTCTGTGGAAGTTTGGGCATTGGGCTGGCAACTCGACACTGTAAGAAACTCCACTGCCACTCATGAGCGGACAGGTGATAGGCTGTGGCGACCCCTAACCGGAAAAAGACGAAAGAAGAAAAAGAAAGGGAGATTCAAATTTGTTATAGATAAATGAAATGCAATCTGTCAACCATCTAGCTAGAGTTACCTTTGTAACTGATGCACCCAGTTGATTATGTGCAAAGGAAAAACAGCTGATCTGTCTTTCTAGTTTCTTATTGTGTAGACAGAAACATAATAGTCTATGAATACCCATTAAGTGCAGTATACATTCCCCTTTAGTTGTACATTTTGTTAAGAATACTGGCAAATTAATGGATTTGTTATGTTGGATTCTGACACCACCTTTGGAAGGAAGAAAGCACTGGTACTCAACATAACCATCTCCTTATGAAAAATTAAATATGGAGGTTTATAAGATAATGCTTCAATTTCTAAAATTCTTCTATCAGATGTAATTGCAACTAAAAGACAGTTTTCCAGGTCAAACATGTAAGATTACACTTAGCTGCAGGATCAAAGGGAGAATTAATTAACGCTTGCAGTACTAAATTTAAATCCCATGGTGGCATGAGATCTTTATTGGGGGCGGGGTAGCAGAAGAGCATCTCTCAAAAAGGCCTTGCACAGTTTAGAGGAAGCCAGTGAAGAATTTTGAAATCCCTCATGAAAGACGAGAGACTAATGCAACTTAAACTTCAATAATTGATGAACTAGCACCTTAATTAAATAAACTTGCTAAAAATTAAAGAACAGATTGAATTGGTGCTGAGAAGAGGTCTGATTGTTCTGCCTAATAAACGACCTTTTCCATTTACTCCTGTAGAGTTTCCTAGTAGAACATTTATGGGAAAATAAAACTGACATGGACAGGGGAAGAGAACACTAGTTACCTGGCTATTAAAGGAATTGGAGAAACCAAGCTGTTTGAGATTTGAAATACCCAGGTGAACCATGCCTGTCGGGTGAGACAGGAGGTGTGGAATTGGATCCAGAATCCAAGCTAGATATAGTAGAAGAGGCCAAAGGCAGGGAAACCAAACCTGTTGAGGCCAGTAAAGTGCAATGAGGAGTAAAGTGGAATGAGGATGACTTTGCTCTTCAACCGGGCTTCTTTCTGAAGGAATTTGGGAATGAGGATAAGCATACAAAAGACCGTAAGACTTGGGGGGGTGCAAATGTTGAGTACAGCATCCCTCAGTGATTCTCCTGGTGGGGGGATGAGGGCAAATTAGTTGCTGCACTTGTTTAGGGTCGATGCAAGAAGAATGAGGCAAGGCTGGCCGCATAGACTGAAAATCATTTCCATCACTTTGTTGAGAGACCACTCGTGAGGCAGTAAGATAGAGCTGCTCAATCTGTCTGCTATCACACTGGACTTCCCCAGAATATCCATCACTATTAGAAAGTGTTTGGAAGACATCACCCATTGCCACACTTTTTTTTTTTTTTTTTTAACAATTTTATTGATTTTAAAGAGATAAGTATAAACAATTACATATTCTTTTAACATAAAAATATTTACAATTCAAAAGATGTTCACATAGGCATTCACAATGTTTAACAAATAAAATGAAATTATTAAAACTATTTACAAAGACATCCTTTGAATATCATTATGTTGACTAGTATTTGATTTTTGCATACACATATATTTATATATATATATATATATATATATATATATATATATATATATATATATAAATAACACAGAGCACTTGAAATTTAATTTATATGTTATCGTTGTCAATCTCTTTTCAACAACTTCTGTAAATTAACCCATAAATGATAGCTATGAGTTTATCTACATGTTCTAGATGTCATAGTTGCAATCTGTAACTGACTAACTTCCATTAGAATTTTCTTAAAATCATTACAGGAAGGAGAGGATTCAGATATCCAGTTCCTTGTTATAGTTTTCCTGGCTACTGCCAGTATTGCCCAAAGTAAGAAATGTTTAACTTTTTTTACACAACCAGGTATGGGTGTATTGAAGAGTATTAATGATTTGATCAAAACAAAATTATCTGTGAATATTGCTTGCAGGAATTCATTACTATTTTTCCACAATACACAAAGCAGGGCAGTCATAAAACATATGGGTCCAATCAATGTTTACATTAGACTTACATCTATTATATATATATTTTGTTTACCATTAATTTTGTTCATTAGTTGAGGAGTGTAGGAGCTATATAAAAATCTCCAGGAATATATTTTCCATTTAAGTGAAAGTACTGTTTTCCCTGCAGATTCTAAGATATTTGTTTTATCTAGATCCCTTGGAAGTGTGTCATTTGTTATATAAAATAGTTCCAGAAATTAGCTGGACAACAACATGTTCCTTCTCTAATAAGTCTGTATATAAATGCCATTTTGTCTGAGTTTATGTTGAATAACTGAATTAAAAAAAAAATTAGTAGTATACTAGTGACCTGCTTATTAGCAGGAGTAATCAGGTCTATCTTATTTTGCAAAAATAATCTGAGGGATTGTATGGGCGGCCATGGTGGTGCAGTGGTTAGCATTGCCGCCTCACAGCAAGAGGTTCTCCGGTTCGATCCTCGGCTGGG
This sequence comes from Protopterus annectens, assembly GCF_019279795.1. Classification (NCBI taxonomy): domain Eukaryota; kingdom Metazoa; phylum Chordata; order Ceratodontiformes; family Protopteridae; genus Protopterus; species Protopterus annectens. Next base: position 41,983 of record NW_025049248.1, on the reverse strand, counting down.
GTGCCTTCTGTGCGGAGTCTGCATGTCCTCCCTGTGGTCGCGTGGGTTTCCTCCGGGTGCTCGGTTTCCCCACATCCCAAAGACATGCTGCAGGTGGATTGGACACTCTAAATTGGCCCTAGGTGTGCGTGTGAGTGTGCCTTCTGTGGAAGGTTGGGCGCCGGGCTGGCAACTCGACACCGTAAAACTCCACTGCCATTCAACGTGCGGACAAGGTGATCCGCTGTGGCGACCCCTAACCAGGAAAAAGCCGAAAGAAGAAGAAGAAGAATCTGAGGGATTGTATGTTAAGCCAAAGGGATTTGTCTAACTGATATTGACTTATCTGATCTACATCCTTAACCCTTTCATCCGTGATTAGTTGGAACCAATACAAAAAACCTTTTTGTTTAAGCAAGGTAATTTTATCTATATTTGAGGATTGTAAGGATAATTCAGTAAAGGCTATCGGGAAATTGTAAAGAAAAGTTCCTTGTATCTTGTGTGTTTAAATATAAAACTTCTAAAGTTTATCAATATATTATGCAAGTAGCTAAATGAATATTTGGGTATGCTGTGTAACAAAGTAATCTTTAAGTATCCATAGTATTAGATTATTAATTCTAAATTGTAAGGTTGTGGTTTCGATATTAATACCATAGCTGAGGATTCCCAAAATATTTTCCATTTGGCCTGATATGATGCATCTAAAAGTTGTGCTACGGATCTAATAATAGCTGCATTAGAATAAAGGTTCAAATCAGGAAAAGCTATGCCCCCTTTGCTCCAGCTATAAAGATGGTATTTGAGTGCTATTCTAGGTTTCCTGGGAAACCAAAAAAAACTTTGATAGCAGGGAATTGATCTTGTTAATGAAAACTTTATTGGGAAGTATTAAAATAGATTGTATAATAGAGAATTTAAGAAGGATTATCATTTTAATGATAGTTCACCTTTCCTCATTTGTAAATATATTTGTATTCCATTTCAAATAGCAGGGAATTGATCTTGTTAATGAAAACTTTATTGGGAAGTATTAAAATAGATTGTATAATAGAGAATTTTAGAAGGATTATCATTTTAATGATAGTTAACCTTTCCTCATTTGTAAATATATTTGTATTCCATTTCATTAATAAGGTTTGAATGTTTACATAACATGTATTATAATTTGGTTTTGTGATTAATTTAATATCTTTAGTAAGAATGATACCTAAATATGTAATTTGATCTGTGATGTAATTGTTTGTATCTATGTTAATGTTTATCTTATTATGGTTTGAATAGATAAATAAGATCTTAGTTTTATTATCATTGAATTTCATTCCAGATATATTTTGAAATGTGTTAACAGCTTCAAATAAGGCTGTTATGGAGGAATTATCTCCTTTAGTAGTGATTAGCACATCATCAGCAAATAACTGAATTTTAGAAGTTATTTCATCACTTATTTCTAAACCTTCTATGTTTTTATTTCCTCGTATACCATTAGCCCATGGTTCCATTATAAAACAGTAAACAATAAGGGAGATAGGAGGAAGCCCTGCTTTGTTCCCTTAGTGATGGGTATTTGAGTCGATGTGTATGATCCAATTTTGATATAAGCCAGAGTGCCTTTATAAAGGTGTAATAGTAGATTAATAAAATTATCTGAAAAGTTTAAACATTGTAATAATGTGAATAGATAGCCCCAATGTATTGAGTCAAATACTGAATTAATGTCAAAACTAACCAGAGATAAGTTTTTTTTTTCTTTCTGTGTGAATAATCAATTATAAGAGACTGTTTGATGTTATCATATGTACTTCTATTAGTTACAAAGCCTGTTTGGTCATCATTAACTAACTGGGGTAAAAAATGTTTTAATCTGTCAGCATATATATTCATAAAGATTTTGTAGTCAATATTTGAGAGTTATGGGCTTATATGAGGTACATAATTTAGGATCATTACTAGATTTTAGAATGGGTGAAATAAAGGTATAGTTCCAAGATGGCGGCAAAATAATGTCATTCTGGGCTATAAGAAATATGTTATGTAGCAAAGAAATAGCTGTATTAGGCATAATTTTATACAATTCAGGAATGATGCCATCATTGCCTGGTGCTTTGTTCTGTTTAAGTTTATTAATTTGAGTTTGTATGTCTGCTAAGGAGATCTGTTTGTCTATGATTTCTGACTGGTGTTTGCTGAGTTTGGCATACAAGTTCTTTTTAATGTATTGTTTTATTTTATCTATTGGTTGAATGATCTGAGAAGTTCAATTAATCGTGTGAAAATGCTGTCTAAATTCATCTATTATGTCATGTATATTATAAACTTTTTTTCTTGACGAGTATATTTCTTTTATATGATTATGTTTGTCGATTCTTTTTATTTGCAAGGTTGGTTAAATGTTTCAGGTTTACTGAATAGGCTAGGAATTTAAAATCCTCTACGGAAATCATAGTCTTATGATGCAAAATTGCACTATATTCCTCCTTAGTTTTATTTCATTTCTGATATTTTTAGGAGTGAACTTGTCATTAACTTTGCGGTGTAATCTAGTTTGTCTTGCATTTTTTTTTAAATCTTCGTCCCAGGAATTCCTTTTGTTATAGTACCATTTATTTGTCCGTATAAATAAGCTTTTAATGCATCCCGTACATGTCATGAGAGTTAGATGTTAGACTGTTTTTTATAAAATGAGTTTCTTCTTCAAAAAATGTTTGAAATTCTTTTTGAGTTATATATGCAGGTATTTTTATATGAGTCATTCGGGTATCATTTAAATTAATCTCAAATGTAATTGTATTATGATCTGAAATAGGGCAAGACAATCTTGGTGTTTATTAAATCATTTATTATTTGTGTGGATATAACTAACCTATCTATTCTAGAGTATGATTTGAATCTTTTAGAATAGAATGCAAATTGAGGTGAGCTCATGTCTGTACAGTCATGTATATCTTTTAGATGATATGCATCCATAAATTGTATTAGTTGTTTAGCTTGTGAGGTTATCTTCCTTTTCCCTGAAGTGCTAGAGCCCTTTTCATTTAAAACACAATTAAAATCCCCTGCCATAATAATATTACCCACAGAATGAGACACAATTTGGTTCAGTTGTTGTTTAATGGTACTGGTTCCAATGCCCGGTAACCAATAGCTATTTACTAAAGTGAAAAGTTTTGTATTTTAATTGTCAACAGGCAAAGCATCCCTTTACTGAATTGATAAGATTAAATAATTCTAGGTAAAGGGAGAATTCTGTTCCAGAGAATTGCTACTCCTCTTTTATTTTTAGAATGTTCAGAACTGGCAATAACTATATATTTATTAGTATTTAAAAAGTTAAATATTTTCTTTTAAAAGATGTGTTTCTTGTAAAAATATTAGGTTTGGTTTGTGTATAGTTAAGTATTTAAATAAACTTAATCTTTTAATAGGGTTATTCAGACCATTTATGTTGATTGATAAACCTTTTAGTGTGGTCATGATAGCTTTATAAATGACTAAGGGATTCTTGTGATTTGTGTGTTATCTTGAATATATTTTATATAATCCTCTCCAAAATATTTATGTAAATTATGCACAGTATGTGTTATACCATTCTTGCAACTTACAATTATATTTGAATTATGATGGATGTCACGAAAAAACTTAAAAAAATTAAATGTAGTGTATAGGTTATGAAATAATGGGGTAGCTACCCGCCTGGAGTTGTAAACTCATTGTCTCAGTGACATCTGTCATTCGGATCAAACCCCGACACAGTAGCATCAAAACACAGCCTCCACTACAGATAGAAGTGAGACAGATAAAATAGTAACTCTATATATATTTACATATTCATTAAACAAGTGAAGCAGATCTGTAATCAGTGTGACTCATCCGGTAACACAAGTAAAGCATGGTATAATCAGTGTAACTCGTTAGGTATTGCTTAAACCAATCTGTCATTCGACTTTGACCTTTAGACAGCAGCAACAAGACATAACCTTCATTGTATATAAAAATTAAACAGACGAAATAGTAACTCTATATATATGATTACATATTCCTTAAAACTGGTAAAACAGAGTTATATTCAATGCAACTCCTCTGGTATTGCTAATACCATAAGTATATTTCATGTAAATAATATAACTAAGTATGTCTTAGAATAATATAACATTTGTAAAAAAATGCTCCATCAATAAAGTCATTCTCTATACTTGTTGAGAGAGGGGAAAAAAAACAAGGCCTTTTAACTTCTGCTGAATCATATGATATAATAGTCGATTAGTTAATACTCTTTCTTGTCATCAACAGAACACATGACCCTTCTGTGGAATTTAAACCAAGTTAGCATATAAATTCATTGTTATATTAATCTAGGTAGCATTCAAGAGTCTGAAGTCTAGGAAAAGCAGCATTCTGATAGTGAACAATGACAATTAAAGTAACTACTAGGCCATTTTAATACAAATGCTATATGTTGGTATAGTAATCAAAATGTACAGTTATATACACTTACCATAAATGTAGACGTCAGAGTGTATTCACTGTTGCAGTCATTACATTTGGGTAATCTGCTTGCAGGTTGCCCTCAGTCGTCCTGAATAACAAAGTCTTGGGTTCTGCATTGGTTGCTGTCTCCTCTTCCATGACGTCAGGTCGTCAGGGGTATAAAATATGCAGCCGACGCCATTTTATTCAGTTTTTCTTACCCCAGATGTCAGGTGCACCCCAAATGGGGAGCAAAAAAATATATATATTTCTGATATATGTAAATGCACTTTAAGCAACATAAATTTTACCTTCATCTAAAAGCAAATACACCACAAAGGCTTTAGAATATAGTGAAGGAAAGAGAAGTTATAGAAAAGAGGGGTGGCGGGTGGATAACCCGGACTGCAACAGTGAATACACTCGAACATCTACATTTATGGTAAGTGTACACAACTGTACTAAGTTCTTCGTGTTTCACTGTTGCAGTCATTACATTTGAGTAGAATCTCAAAGCTATGGATGGCAGGATGGAACCAAATAGCATTAGGAGCGGCTATAAGGCCCTGAAGAATTGCAGTGGCAAAGCCTGCCCTGGATTTGGAGAAGAGGCAAATGATGAGGCTTTGTGAAGGTATGAACAGAGCTCCAAGTAGCAGCTTCTAGAATGTCTTTAGTTGGAACTCCTCTGAGAAAAGCTGCTGAGGTAGAGGTAGCCCTGGTGGAATGTGACTTGATCCCCTTGGCCACAGGTTTACCAGGGTGCAAGTAGCAGAAACAAATGCAGTGGCTTTATCCACTTAGAAATAGTCTGCTTTGATATAGCCTTCCCCTCTGATCCTGCAGCAAATGCCACCAGTAGTTGCTCAGACTTTCGTAGAGATTTGGTCCTGTTTAAAGTAGAATCTTAGTTGTCTGTGTATGTCCAATGAATGCAGAATCTGCTCCCCCTTGTTCCGTGGATTTGGGTAAAAAAGTTGGCAGGTGAATTGTTTGGTTAAGAGCCATACTGGATACCACCTTAGGCATAAAAGGAGGACTGGTTATGAGGGACACCCTGTCCAGGTAAAATGTAATAAAAGGCTCCACCAGCCATAGGTTCATAGGTTCATACTAGGCTATCTGCCCGAGGGCATTTACAAGCCTAGCCCATAGTTTTGTGGCTTACGCCACCCCTTTAGTATGGGGAACTATACCCATTATTTTGCTGTGCCTCTGTTGAGCAGTGACACTGAGGTAATCCCTGGGGTATATCTGCGATCTCCCATCCATTGGTCAAGATTTCTCTTGAACAAGGCCAGCAAGGTGCTCTGCCTCACATATACCGGGATTTTATTCCACAGCATAGGGAGTCTTTGGGTGATGAATCTATCCCTCCAGCACGCCCCTAATAGCCGTGGTCGAGGTTTAAGTCTCCCGCCCTTGTGGCTCTGACGGATCTATATTTTTTTGAGGTGAAGCATATTCGTCAAATCTGGGTTTGACATGGCCTTGTATGTTAGGCAAAGGTCACCTCTGAGCAAGCGGTAGGCGGCTGAATAGAGCTGGAGTTCTTTCAGTCGGGCAGCATAGGACAGATGTTTGAGACCCTTTATCCTTTGGTGAGGAACTTTTGTGGCCTCTCCAGCTGCTGCAAGTGTCGGGTCAGATACATTCCGAATGGGGCATTGTACTCAATCATTGGTCTGATGAGTGATGAGTATAGGGAGACTATGACCTCCCTTGATCTAGATGAGAATCCCTTCATGATAAGGTGGGCAATGTAGAAGGTCTTCCTAACTACTTTAGCTACATGGGTGTCGAATGACAGACTACTATCAACCTGGGTCCCCAGGTCCCTGATAACTTCTTCTGTGCTCAGTGGATTGCCACCTACTTGAGAGCCTGTAGTTCTGAAACTATTCTTGCTGAAGTGATTGCCAAGAGGAAAGCTGTTTTCCAAGATAAGGAGACAGGGTGAGTTTTTCCAGCACAAACTTGAGGTCCCATGCAGGAGTTTGTGATCTTCTGGGAGGCCTTAATTTTGGCCCCTCTAAGATGCTGTTTAAGCAGAGGATGAGAAAAGAGGGGAGGCTCAGTGTTGTAGTGAGCCGAGATGGCAGAGGCATGGATTTTTACTGAAGAAAAAGATAGGCCCTTGTCAAGCATCTCAGTCAAATATTGTAAAATCTGAGGGATATTGGGCTTTGCTGTGTCCGTTCCTTGTGCTTGGTTCCAAGCACAGAATCTCTTCCATTTATCAGCATAAGATTTTCTAGTACTAGGCCTTCTGGCTTCCAAAATGACATCCATCACAGATTTACTGAGAGGTGTTGTTTGAATAATTAAAAGATCAGCCATGCTGCAAGGTTCAGAGTTTGGAGGCGAGTGTGCAGAATTTGACTGTTCTGCTGAGACCGTAGATGAGGTATTTGAGGCAAGTACCAAGGAGGGAGTGGAGACATATTCCTTAGAATTGGGTACCAGTGCTGGCAAGGCCAGTCAGGAGCAATTAGGATCATTTTAGTTTTTTCTTGTCTGACCTTTAGTAAGAC
>NW_025049248.1:0-15000 GCF_019279795.1 Protopterus annectens | reverse complement strand
AGAGGAGAGCATTGGAAGCAGGAGAGAGAGAGAGACAGAGAGAGAGGAGACAGGAGGGAGAGAGAGAGAGGAGAGGAAGAGAGGAGAGAGGAGAGAGAGAGAGAGAGAGAGAGAGAGGGGAGAGAGAGAGACAGATGATGAGAGAGAGAGATGAGTGGGAAGAGAGGGAGAGGAGAGAGGCGGAGAGGAGGGGGAGAGGGAGAGACAGAGAGAGGAAAGAGGAAGAGAGGCAGAGAAAGAGAAAGAGAGCAGAGGAGAGAGAGAAGGAGAGAGGGGAAGAGAGAAGGAGAGAGGAGAGAGAGAGGAAGAGAGAGGAAGAGGAGAAGGAGAGAGAGGAACGAGAGAGAGAGGGAGGGTGAGAGAGAGAGAGGAGGAAAAGAGAGGAGGAAGAATGAGAGGAAAGAGAGAGAGAGAAGGAGAGAAGAGGAGAGAGAGAGAGGAAGAGAGATGGAGAGAGAGAAAGGAAGAGGAGAGAGGGGTAGAGAGAGGGAGAGAGAGGAGAGAGAGGGATAGAGAGGAAGAGGAAAAGGTAGAGAGGAGAGAGGAGAGAGGAAGGAGGAAGAGAGAGGGAGAGAGAGGAAGATGGAGAGAGGAGAGAGAGAGAGAGAGGGAGGAGAGGAGGAGGAGAGGAGGAGAGAGGGAGGAGGAGAGGCTGGAGAGGAGAGGGCTGAGAGGAGAGGGAGGGGAAGCGAGAGAGGGGAGAGGGGAGAGATAGAGAAGTGGACAGAGAGAAGGATAGAGAAAGGAGGGAGAGAGGAGGGAGAGAGAGTGCTGAGGAGAGGAGGAGGGGGAGATAGGAGGAGGAGGAGAGGGAGAGGAGGGACAGAGAGGGAGAGAAAGGAAGCAGGAGGGGCAGAGGAGAGGGAGAGACAGAGAGGGGAAGGTGAGGCAGAGAGGGGAGAGGAGAGGTAGAGGAAGAGAGGGAGGGAAAGGAAGAGAGAGAGGGAGGGGAGAGAGAGGAAGAGAGAGAGGAAGAGGGAGAGAGAGGGGGAGAAAGAGAGAGAGGGAGAGGGAGGGGAGAGAGAGAGAGGGAGAGAGAGAGGATAGCCGAGGAGAGTGATGGAGAGTGAGGAGGAGTGGGATGGGGAGAGAAAGGAAGAGGGAGGGAGGGGTAGAGAGAGGGGAGAGGGAGAGAGGGAGGAGAGACAGGGGAGAGAGAGGAAAAGGTAGAGAAAGGGAGAGGAAGACAGAGGGAGATAGAGAAGGAGGAGAGAGGAAGATGGAGAGAGAGACAGAGGGAGGGAGAGGTGGAGAGAAAGGAAGAGGGAGAAGAAGAGCGAGGGGGAGAAGAAGAGAGAGGCCAGAGAGGGAGAGAGACACCCCGAGAGAGAGAGAGAGAGAGAGAGAGCATCAGTGAAGTGGGAGAAGGATAAAGAGAAGGGTTGTTGGGGTCAAGGAGGCTTTTGTGATCCATGGACATACTAGAAGGGAGACAGGAAAGAGGTGAGGTGAGACTAATAGAAGGATAAACTAGAATGGGAGAGGGAAAGAGTTGTCATTTAAGTACTTTGCATAAGAGCTGCAAATTACTGGAGGAGAGAGGAAATGTGAGCTGAGTTAACTGGCTTTGAGAGATACAAACCAATGAGTGGGTCATTGTGGTAAAACATTTTAGTTAAAGTACAATGCTGCATACATGGACATACTAAGAAGGGAGGTGGAAAGGATTTGGGAAAGTGAAGTGCTTGCACATACAGGATAAACCACTGGAAGTGTCAGTGAGAAATGCCAATGAGGCTTTCTGCAGAGCAAAAGAGTGAGCTGGGGACAGAGAGGAATACATGGACAAAACTGTATGGGAGAGAGAAATGTTTCAGGTGAGTGAACTGCTTCTGCATATGTCAAACTACTAGAGGTGAGAAAGGTTTAAGTTGTCATTTAAGTGAGAAGAGGATGGAAAAATACTGAATGGGTTGTTGGGGAAAAGTAGAGCACTTCACTGACAAAATGAAACATTTCTCTACAACCCATTCAGAGCTTGATTTAAGAGAGGTATAAAGTTAAAACTTGAGTGAACAGCTTCTGTGCTAAAGGGTGAGGAGAGAAGTCCTGGTGATTTAGACTCTGTCACCATGATTAAGTCAGTTAACAGACAGACTGAGGAATTCCAGGAGGACTACCTATAAAAAGACTAAACATTTAAGGGACCAAGATATTAGAGATCTGTTTGAACTAGGTGAGGAAAGTGGAGGATATTTAAAGGAGACAGATGATCTGACCACACCAGACTAGACAGTATAAGTGTGGGGGGTGAAGAACTTCCATGTTTAATAAGGACTAGATTCAGTCTGAGGGCATAGGAGTATATTCAACACCTTAGACAGTGAGTCATGGTAGGAAAGAGGGAACAATTCTTTAACAAATTTCTAAAGAGAGGAATACTAGGAGGGAACTATTCATATCCCTCCTTCCCAGAGGAAGGAGAATGTTCCTGGAAAGGAGGGCATGAGAGACAGGGCAAAAGTTTCACTACCCCAGCCTTTTCTGGTACCATTGGATCTAAAGGATTCTTACATATTCCTATTCATCCTCTTTCCAAGAAGTTTTTTACATTTGCCTCTCATTTCAGTTCTCTGCTTTGCCTTCGCTACTGTCCCAAGGGTATTACAAATGAGTATTCATTCAGCCTCTTCAAGAAAGAGCTGAGCCCTGGGATTCATGGCCTCGAGTGCCCTCTTGCCAGACTTCACATGCAAGAGCTTCAGTACCTCAGGTTAGTTTGAGAGCACTGCCACCCTCTGGATTTCACTGTGCCTCTCCTGCCTTGATAATAGAGAAGTGTACTTTGTGTATTGCTGGCAGGGATTTCAAAGATGTATTGAGGATATATTCTTTCTGTATGATTTTTGTGTGTCAAGAGTTTTGATGAGCTTGCAGTAGCTCTGTCAACATTGTTTCCATTTCGGATTCTGGATTTTCAGAACTTTTATCTCGGTGAATGCTGCCAATATCCATTTACATGAATTTTAGATTTTGTCTGTGAATGTGAACAGCCATTATTGCACATGGATAACAGAGTGTCAGAGGAAGAACTTTAAAGTGAGGACATACCAGTTTAGTAATGTGGATTTAATTTCTGTATCCAGGCTGAATGTAAACATTATTTTGGCATTGTAATACTGAATAATATACATGTAAACTGTCAGAATAAATTTGTTAAGATTATTAGAAGATTCATGGCAAAGGAGACTGGCATGTGAGCTGTTGCTGCTAAGTTTGATTGGTGTACTGTCATGTATTGAGAGTATTCATCTCAGCCTATGCCACACAGCAGGGTTGTGATAGTGGGGAAAAGAGTGCATTCAGACAGCAGTTGCAGGACCTACTAGATAAAGCAGGACAACATGAATTGGTGTGGATAATGGATGAGAAATGCACATATGGACAGACAGAAGGATAGAGGACTGCCTTGCTCCACATGGGTGGGGCAACAGGAATAAAGAAGGAGAAGCCATTCTAGACTTCTGTCTGGCAAATGGAATAGTAACCAATACATGGTTCAGAGAGAGAGTCACAAGATCACATACAAGAGTAGCTAACATGCAAATCAGGTACTTCCTCCTAGTAAAGAAAAGCCACTGGGGTAGAATCGATGACTGCAAAGTCATCCCCAGTGAAACAGTTGGCCTGCAGCATAGACCACTAGTTACCACAATCAGCTGCAAGCAGTGGTCAGAGAAGGCTCTAAGGTCAACAGAGACCAGGCTGAAGACCTGGAAGTTGACTGGAGAGAAAGTACAACAGTTCAAGGAATTACTCGGGGCTCTAGCCCCCCAAGAAGAGGAGGAGGAAATAGGTGGAGTTGAGCAAGAATGGCAGTGCCCAAGAACATCATAGGACTACAGAAAAGATATGTGGCAGAGTCACTTATGGAAATAAGACACATAAGAAAAGCTGATGGTGGAATGCAAAAGTCCATGAAGTCATCAAAAGAAAGGAGGAGTGCAGAAAGAAAAGATGGACCAAGCTAGGAAGGACTACCGGTTGGCTAAAAAGAAGGTAAAGCAAAGAATAGGGCATCGGAGGCAATCCATCAACTTTGGAAAGTGACTCAGTAAGGGGTAAAACCTTGGAAATTTTTGTTTCATTTGGTTTTTAAAGTTGAATTTTTGGCTTTTTACAGGGGTTTTTCATTTTAAAAATTAAAGGGGTTTTTAAATTTTTTTGGGGAAAGGGCTTTGGGGGTGGTTTTTTGGTGATACTGGAAAGGGGAAAAACTCAAAGGGGGTTTTGGGGGAAATGTTTCATTTTGTTGTCATTTAAGTACTTTTGCATAAACGCTGCAAATTACTGGGAGGAGTCATTGGAGGAAATGTTTCATTTCGCTGTCAGTTAAGGATAAACTGATGAAGGGTTGTTGGGGTCAAGGTTTCATTTTGGCTTTTGTGCAATCCATGGACATACTACTGAAGGGATCACACAGGAAATCATTTTGGTGTAGGTGAGCTACTTCGAATAGAAGGATAAACTACTGAATGGGTCATGTAGGGGAAATGTTTCATTTTGTTGTCATTTAAGTACTTTTGCATAAACGCTGCAAATTACTGGAGGAGTCATTGGAGGAAATGTTTCATTTCGCTGTCAGTTAACTGGCTTTGCATAGATTGGCAAACTAATGAGTGGGTCATTGTGGTAAAACATTTTAGTTAAAGTACAATGCTTTTGCATACATGGACATACTAATAATGAAGGGGTCATTTGGTGGAAATGTTTCATTTTGGTGAAAGTGAAGTGCTTGCACATACATGGATAAACCACTGGAAGTGTCAGTGAAAATGTTTAATTTTGGTGCCAATGAAGGGCTTCTGCATGCATGTATAAACTACTAGAGTGATTGCTGGGGGACACTTCTCATTCTAGTGTTTTTGCATACATGGACAAACTACTGTATGGGTCATTGAGAGAAATGTTTCATTTTGGTGTCAGTGAACTGCTTCTGCATATGTCAAACTACTAGAGGTGTCATGTCAGGAAAATGTTTAATTTTGTTGTCATTTAAGTGCTTGTGCGTACATGGACAAAATACTGAATGGGTTGTTGGGGAAAAGTATGCAAAAGCACTTCACTGACAAAATGAAACATTTCTCTCTACAACCCATTCAGTAGCTTGTCCATTTAACAGAGAGGTATAAAGTTAAAACTTGTTAGTGAACAGCTTCTTGTGCTAAAGGGTGGAGGGTTTAAGTCCTGGTGCCTTCATTTACCTACTCTGTCACCATGATTAAGTCAGTTAACCAGACAGCACTTACTGGCAATTTGGGCCAGGCTCCTTGGCGGACTACCTATAAAAACACTAAACATTTGCAGGCTACCAAGATATTAGAGATCTGTTTGAACTAGGTGAGGAAAGTGGATGTGTATATTTACTTTAAAGGAGACAGTTTTATGATCTGACCACACCAGACTAGACAGTATATAAGTGTGGGGGGGGGGGGGTGAAGAACTTCCCATGTTTAATAAGGACTAGATTCAGTCTGTTTGCACTCCTGGGTGGCATATGGAGTATATTCAACACCTTAGATTCTTGTGTTCCATCATTTGTCATGGTAGGAAAGTCCCACCCTCCTTTTTCCCGGGATTCCACAACCTCCTCTTTAACAACTTCCTCATTTCTAAAAAAGGTGTTGGGGCCACTAGTGGACCAGGGAACTATTCACCCTATCCCTCCTTCCCATGTAGGAATGGCTTTACTCCTGAATGTTCCTGGTTCCTCAAAAGGAGGGCACTTGAGACCTATTCTGGATCTCTCCTTTTCAGGTGCTTTCTCTTCAAACCCAGTTTCCCTCTTACTACCCCAGCCTTTTCTGGTACCATTGGATCTAAAGGATTCTTACCTTCATATTCCTATTCATCCTCTTTTCCAAGAAGTTTTTTACATTTGTTTCTTCCTCTCATTTTCAGTTCTCTGCTTTGCCTTCGCTACTGTCCCAAGGGTATTCACAAAATGCCTAGTATTCATTCAGCCTCTTCTTCAACCTGCTATTCCAACCAGAGCTTCTTTGAGCCCTGGGATTCATGGCCTCTTCTGTTCCAGTGCTGCCTCTTGCCAGACTTCACATGCAAGAGCTTCAGTGGGACCTCAGGTTAGTTTGGCTTCAGCACTGCCACCCTCTGGATTTCACTGTGCCTCTCCTGCCTTGATAATAGAGAAGTGTACTTTGTGTATTGCTGGCAGGGATTTCAAAGATGTATTGAGGATATATTCCTTTCTGTATGATTTTTTGTGTGTGTCAAGAGTTTTGATGAGCTTGCAGTAGCTCTGTCAACATTGTTTCCATTTCTTTATGGATTCTGGATTTTCACTAGAACTTTTATCTCGGGTGAATGCTGCCAATATCCATTTACATGAATTTTAGATTTTGTCTGTGAATGTGAATATCATCGCCATTATTGCACATGGATAACATTGAGTGTCCAAGGAAGAACTTTAAAGTGAGGACATACCAGTTTAGTAATGTGGATTTAATTTCTGTATCCAGGCTGAATGTAAACATTATTTTGGCATTGTACTAGTATACTGAATAATATACATGTAAACTGTCAGAATAAATTTGTTTTTTTTAAGTTATTATTAGAAGATTCATGGCAAACGGAGCTTACTTTGTGTGTTCGCATTTCTCTGTGACTTGCTGTTGCTGCTAAGTTTGATTGGTGTACTGTCATGTATTGAGAGGGCAGTATTCATCTCAGCCTATGCCACACAGCAGGGTTGTGATAGTGGGGAAAAGAGTGCATTCAGACAGCAGTTGCAGGACCTACTAGATAAAGCAGGACAACATGAATTGGTGTGGATAATGGATGACTTAAATGCACATATCAGGACAGACAGAACCGGATACGAGGACTGCCTTGCTCCACATGGGTGGGGCAACAGGAATAAAGAAGGAGAAGCCATTCTAGACTTCTGTCTGGCAAATGGCTTAATAGTAACCAATACATGGTTCAGAGAGAGAGTCACAAGATCACATACAAGAGTAGCTAACATGCAAATCAGGTACACTTCCTCCTAGTAAAGAAAAGCCACTGGGGTAGAATCGATGACTGCAAAGTCATCCCCAGTGAAACAGTTGGCCTGCAGCATAGACCACTAGTTACCACAATCAGCTGCAAGCAGTGGTCAGAGAAGGCTCTAAGGTCAACAGAGACCAGGCTGAAGACCTGGAAGTTGACTGGAGAGAAAGTACAACAGTTCAAGGAATTACTCGGGGCTCTAGCCCCCCAAGAAGAGGAGGAGGAAATAGGTGGAGTTGAGCAAGAATGGCAGTGCCCAAGAACATCATGTGTTAGGACTACAGAAAAGATATGTGGCAGAGTCACTTATGGAAATAAGACACATAAGAAAAGCTGATGGTGGAATGCAAAAGTCCATGAAGTCATCAAAAGAAAGGAGGAGTGCAGAAAGAAAAGATGGACCAAGCTAGGAAGGACTACCGGTTGGCTAAAAAAGAAGTTGAAATAGCAAAAGAATAGGGCATCGGAGGCAATCCATCAACTTTTGGAAAGTGACTCAGTAAGTGGCACAAAAACTACATCAGGTTGCAAGGAAAAGACAGAAAGATACAGAAGGTAGTCAGACACCCTTCATAAGGTATGCCAGCAACAACCTGCTCACCAGTCCACAGGACATCAAAGGCAGATGGAAGGAGTATTCCCAGCAGCTTCTGAATGAAGAAAACCCCACAGAAGTTGTACTGCCCTAGAAACAGCCTACAATGAGTGAAAAGGAGGAGCCCACCCTAGAAATAAGAACAACGCTAAGGAAAATGAAGATAGGGAAAGCAGCAGGCTCAGATGAGGTTACAGCAAACATGCTAAAGATCCTGGGTGAGCTAGGGGAGAAATGGCTCCTGAGGGTACTTGTAGCAGTGGGGTAAGAAAGGCATATTCCAGATGACTGGAGAATAAGCATACTCATGCCAGTGTACAGGAACAAAGGGGACATCTACAACTGTGGGCAGTACAGAGGCATCACATTCCTATCACATTGCATGAAAGTTATGGACAGGATGAATGATAAACGGACACAGAGTAGTAGAATGCAAGATGGGAGATGAGCAGCTCAGATTAAGATCAGGATGCAGTACAATTGACCCGATGTTCATAGTGACACAAATACTTAAGTTAGAGATGAGGAGAAAGTGTCCAACTGGCCATTCCTAGACTTGGAAAAAACATACAAGGTCCAAAGAAAGCTGATCTGGGCAGTACTGAGGTGGCTTGAAGTCCCCAAAACATTGGTAGAATTAGTGCAGGCTATGTACAAGGACCCAATGACTCGAGTACAAACAGTGTTCGGCCTCACAGAGGGTTTCCCAGTAGGAGTGGGGGTACACCAGAATTCATCTCTGAGCCCACCTGCTGTTCATACTGGTAATAGACTACATTAGCACACAGGTCGGAGGGGACGCATTAATAAAGCTGCTGTATGCAGATGATGTGGCATTACAGGCAGACTCTTGAGCAAGAACTTCAGCAAAGTATAGGAGAATGGAATGTAAAACTCAAGGCACATGGGATGAAAGCACAAATAAGATGGTGGTAATGGCAGCAAATTGGGGAAGTCAGATGAAGCTGAGAACAGAGACAGAAGGAAAGATAGTGGAACAGGTAAACTGCTTCAAGTATGTGGGAGTGGTGGTTGAGGAGAAGATAAGTCTGAATGAAGAGGTCAAATCTAGAATCACAGGGGCTACAGCCAAATGGCATAGAATGTTAGGTGTAGTCTATGACAGAAGAATGCCAAAAAAGGTGAAAAGTAAAGTGTACAAGACAGTGGTGCAACCAGTACTACTGTATGCTACAGAAACCTGGGCAGTAAAGGCAGAACAGTTGAAGCGAGAGGTGATGAAAACAAACTGCCTGAGAAGGGTGGTAGGATGCACACTGTGGGACACACGAAGAAATGAAGACATAAGAGCAGAAGCCAAAGTAGCTTCAATTGCAGAAAAGATCAAACAGAACAGATTATGGTGGTTTGGACACATGCAGAAAAGCAGAAGACAATCTGGCGAGGAAGAAGGCAAGATGAAGCAAGGACGTCAAGCAAAGAGGTGGATGGATTGTGTGAAAGAAGATCTGTGAAAGTCATGCATAAGTGTTGAAGGCAGGAGTGTGGCACTTGAGAGTTGGCAACAGTTAACATGATACCCTGACCTCATGTAGGAAAAAAAATGGGAAAAAGGGGGCTAATGATGTTGTAAACTTGAATCGACATATGTATTATGCTATCAAGGTGCTGTGTCACTAATACATTGTTCATGACTGGAAGAGTACTAAATAAATAGGACGAGTTGATGGTTGATAAAGATGTTTGTAAATGGGTTACAAAGAGTCTCAGTTACTGTGGAAATGTAATTTATACCCATATCAATCCCAGTTTATACACTGGGTGGCCGATGTTTGTTATACGTACTCGTATTAAATGGTTTAAAATTTCTGTATGAACATGAATAAAAAAGCTATGCATCAGTTTCTTTATTCCTGGCCCTTTATCACTGGCACATAGAAATGAATTACATTGCTGTTGCCAAAGGAGCAGTTTAACGTTAAACACCATTTGAGTTGCTATTTTCATTGAGTGGTATCAACACTATATGGATGCACTGGAGTAAGTATATGCATTTGACCACTGGTGCCTTGATCATACAAATGTTTCACGAGTTGAAAGTGCTGAAACAGCAATAGAATAACACAACAGCGAGACATATGGCAGTATATGTCTCTATGAAAGCTTTTTCAGAATTTGTTTTTACATTGTATTTGTATTCTCAGCCTTGAACAGTCTGAACATTCAGAACAGGAAGAGGCAGTGGTACAGCAAAAATAACTGTCACTAAGAAAAGGCTAGAACAAGGAAACAGAACATGACTCTGCTCCCCTGCACTGAACTTTCAATCACAGCAGCTAACAGCTCAAATTAACTTTAGCAATCTCACAGCCGGGGAGGTGAAATAATGCAAAGTACCGTACCAGTGCCAAAGTCCTCCTGACAAAAGGCAAACAATGAAAAAATAGAAAGGCAGGACACTGCTGTTAAACTCCGTTTAATAGATAAAATAAATCCACAGGTAAGCGCTTTCGGGAATACCCTTCTTCAGACCAAAGAAGAAGGGTATTCCCGAAAGCGCTTACCTGTGGATTTATTTTATCTATTAAACGGAGTTTAACAGCAGTGTCCTGCCTTTCTATTTTTTCATCAGCCGGGGAGGTGAAGTGTGAAGGGGAAGGGGAGAGGAGTTGAAGGTTAGCAATTCAGGCATTACAAAAAGACTGCAAATTAGACACTAAAAAGAAACTGTAAAAAGCAATTTGAAAGTCTGTTCTGTAGCATTACCACCATCTTTTAAGTAGTCATTGAACAGCAAGAAACATTACTTAAAAAACTGACCAAATGAAAAAAAAGTCATGTATGCATGCAAAATCAATCAATGCAATGACAGCAGCTCTGGAACAAACATGCCTGTGTGATGTAATGTTTTAAAGACAAACACTGCTTTGTGGAATACATACAGGAAGAGGAGAAAATCAAAATCACTTCAAGATGCTAGACCCCATGTAGTTAGACTCAGATATTCAGAAAAAAACTGTAAATAGTCCCAGAATCATGTTAAAATGCAAGAAACTTCAAAAACATGATGAATTTTTTTTTGAGTCTGTGGATGTGGTTCTCTAATTCCTGGAAAAGGTCCTGTGAGGGGTCTAAAAATGCACGCCCACTGCAGACAGCATCTTTCTTTCTCACACCTGGAGAGGGCGTCCATTACTGTGGGGCCAAAGACATGACGTCAAAGGGAGTAGTGATGAATAAGGACTTGAAGGGCTACGCAAAATCACAAAGGTGCAGCCAGGCATGCCTACTGATTAAATTGCCTGAACCCGCAGCCCTGAAGCACCTTCTGCAGCATGCAAATAAGCCTCATGGGCAAATTGGATATAGCTTGTAGGGTAGCAAACAGACTATTCAAAACTGAGCCTCTGCAGTTTCGGTTCAGAAAGCGATTTCAATAGCTTTTTAAATCAAATCTCTTTGAAGCCTTGTAAAATGTATGAAATAGCTCAGCTGAGTACAAAAGTCACTGAAGCATAAACACTCTTCCCAAATTATCACCCTAGACTCTCTATTAGTAGGATGGACAGTGGAACTCTGTTCCATGAGTTTTTTTTGTAGCTGCTGTCATGACTGTGGTATCATCCTGGCAACCCATTACCCCAAAATTCCCTGCCTATTGATGGGAGGCAGAATACGGTCTGGTTTCTTGGGGACTGGCTCAATCATACCAGGCTCCTTCCATACCCACCCAGAGCTTAAATCAATGAGATAATCGGTGGGCGGAGTAACCCAGGAGGTAGATGGGCCTGTGACAAAAGTTCCAGAAATCCTGATTCTTCCGGATAAGGGTCTTGGAAGACCAGCCATCCTTTTGCTTATGGATATCAAAAATGTCTCCAAATGAGATGTCATCGGACAATGATTGTGGGGACCCCTCTCCATCAAAATCAGTATCCTTGACTGTTGGAGAGTCCAACTGCAACCTTTTGTGCACTCTCTTCCTAGGGACTTAGTGGGGTAGTTCAATGAAGTATCAGAAGATATTAGGATACCTTGTTGGGTAGTCTGAAAGCTTTGAGTTGGCTGTCCCTGTAGGGTATGAGGATCATGGTGCAAAGTCATCTAAGAAGCAGGGGGTGGATCCCAGGGGAAGGGCCCATCTGACCTGCCAGAGCACAGAACACTATTCACAACCTCAAAAGCAGATCGCTCCAGGGAGATGGAAGACAACAGAGCTGATAAAGCAAGTTTCTGGCTTGTCTCCCTCCATCCCAAGAACAACCCACCCCAGGCAAAATTTGGAGCCAAGCTGTCCAGTGCTGCAGCTTTGAGAGGAAGAGAGAGCTCTGAATCTCAGAGTAGACTCCATCCTCCCAGATACAACAAGGATGGTTTGGCTCCGAGAGTTATCCTGTCCAGCGGATGTCAGAGCCAGTGAACACAGTAGTAATCAAATATGAAGATGGTTCTCTTTGGATCCAAACTATACAGATCTGGAAAGCTCAGATCAGAGGACTCAAAAAACACAGGTTGGATTAGAGAAGAAGCTGTAATAGATGGAGCAGTGAGGGGACACTCTGGATGGGACTGGATCCAGAATTGGAGAATAACTTCTACTTGGTACAGGTTTTGGATCAAAGGATGTAGAATCTAAAACAGGCTTAAATCAGATCTAATAAGGGTCGGACCACAAGTAACTTCAGATCCACTTTCAATTTCTTCTTTCTTGAGTCTGATTAAGAGGAGGCAGGAGACTCGGAAGATTTGGACCATTTTGTAGTCTCTCTAGATTTGTGGTTAGGGGACTGAACCCCAGGTAATGGCTTCAGAAAAAAGTTGGCAGCAAGCCTTTTTAAAATTCATTCATTCTTCCTGTCAGGTAGTGCTCGGGGGTTGAACTCAGCAGACACTGCAGTCCTGTTGTAAATGATCTGGACCAAAGAAATACACTCAAGATTGTGGGCATCAGAACAAGGCAACTTGTGCCCACACTTACCACATTTTCTAAATCTTGTTGGACATTTTTCAGACATTTTTTAATAAAAAAGTATTCTAACAAGAGAACCAGAAAGAAGAAGAAAAAACAAAACAATGAATTTTGAAGTAGTGAGACACTCCAGAGTTACCTTCAGAGGCATATGATAGAAAGGTATGGATGACTAACTCAATGTCAAGTAATGAAGACCTATAAATCTTGTAGACTGGGAAAAAATAGCAACTATGGTAATGAAAAACGTATACACCAAGTGTAAAAGGGCTAAGGGAAGGAAAGTCAGGCCTACCAATGACAAAATTAAAATCAAAGACTAAAGAAACAGCAGTATAAAAGGACTTTGTTTAGAAAGGAAATACCAAAAAAAAAGGACTTCTCATCTACTGTACACCTGACAGCTGAAGGAGACCAAGTCTAGATGCTAAAGCTGCAAATGAGTGCAATTACGGGCAGGGAAGGAGCTCAAGAGTTTGTTGAGGCCACAAGATAACGGCAAAGTCAGGTCTGAGGATTGGATTGAAACCCATTAGTTAAGGGATGAATGAAAACTGCCAACAGATCTATGTATTCACACATTAATTGGTTCAGCAACATACTTATGGGAACATGATAAAATTATATAATTAGGGGCATGAGTTAAAAAGGATTCTGTTATGGCAGCTAAAGATATGTGGGAAGAGTCTAAACAAAAGATAGAAAAACTGAAAAAAATGGAAGCTCTTGTTTGTGGATATGGATATAGAGATACAAGCAGTAAAAATGTTTAGTACCATTAGAGTTGTACACAGGTCAGGCATATTTTTAACTAGAGGAGATGCTATGGATAGTAATAAAAAGCTGAAGGATTTTATTTGGGAGGGGGAAAAGGGTAGGAATGGGATAAACTGACCCTTCCAATAGAAC
This sequence comes from Protopterus annectens, assembly GCF_019279795.1. NCBI lineage: Eukaryota > Metazoa > Chordata > Ceratodontiformes > Protopteridae > Protopterus > Protopterus annectens. Next base: position 1,555 of record NW_025049248.1, on the reverse strand, counting down.
AAAAGTGTAGGATTACCGGATTTGAATGGGGTATTTTAGAGCTACACAGTTAAGGCTCTTGTACATAGAATTGTAGCTTTTTGCTTTTAAGTGGAATGGGATGAAGAGAAGCAGAGGGTAATTCCAGAAATAAGGAAAGACTGAAATTTTGCAGATCCTTGGAGAGGAGAATACAGAAAGTATACCAAGAACTAAACCAACGTGGGAATGGAAAAGGGAGATTATGCCAATAGGGATGACTGCAAATAAGGGTACAGAGAACAGGCAACCAGTGGCTGAAATTTACATCAGGAAGCTTGCAAAGGAACCAAGATATTAGGAAAAAATAATCAGAGACTGAGAGGTAATATAAGGGGAAGAGGCCAAGAAGACATTTGCACTGCAAACTAGAGATTACCTTCTTATTAGGGACTGATATCGCAGTCTAGAGAAAGGGCTTGAGGAGTCCTAAATCATAGACCTGTACTGGTTGAGTTTTTAAGCTGAATCTAGAAAAGAACAGAGGCTGCTGTTCAAAAAGGGATAATTAGTAGGGCATATAAAATACTGTAAGATAACTACACAAATCAATCAGGAGGTCAGAAAAGATACAGAGACACAGTAGATAAGCAATTAACAAAGAAAAACAATGGGATAGCATGCTTAAACCTCCCAAATATGCAACAAAATCTAGAAGCATTAGGTGTTTTGCCTGGAAGTGTTTGAACAGGTACTTTAACATGCAAAGCAGACTCCACAGAACTGTCCTCAGGTAGATGGCAGTTGTTGGATGTGTAACAGAAAAGAAAGAGGTACCTGGGAGAATATGTTCTCCGAGTGTAATAAACTGGCAGACTTTAAAAGTTCCATACAGAATACTCGGTCAGGAATACTGGGCAAGCAAATGAGTCAAAGGAAATTATTTTTTGAGCTGGGATACAGGATTTTAATTATGTAGACATAGTAAGGCCTTGTTAAGTTTAATTCTTGTGGCAGACAGAAATGCAATTACTAGAAAATGGAAAGTGAAGTCTAAACCAACCATACTTGGAGGTATTGACTATTGTAACAAAAATAAAAACAGGAAATTAAAAGGGGAGGAGTAAATTACATAGAAGAAAAATGGAAATTTTCGGAATCCCACCTGCAGAAAAATGTTTTGGCAGAGGAATGAGGTTAAAGAGAAGGCAGTAATTGAACAGTTTATGTAATGTTGGACTGATTATACAGTAAACAGCAGCAATGTATATTTGTAAATGTGAACATCTTACTATGGTTTCATTACTGCTATACAAATATAAGTTTGCCCAAGTAACAAGTCATAATTCAGTATTCCACACTTACTGCACTTACTTTTGGTAAATACTAGGACTAAATACCAGTGTTGTTAATGTTAGCATTTGCGAAACTTGCCTTTGTTTTTATGTGGGTCAGACTAGCCGCAAATGGTCGGACAAGATTAAAGAGCATTCTGGTGCTATATGACACAAAGATTATAAAAATGCACTTGGTAAACATGCTGATTTTTGTGTTGGTTTTACATCCTTCAAATTCCTAGTGGATTTTTGGGAACAAG
>NW_025049247.1:0-19074 GCF_019279795.1 Protopterus annectens | reverse complement strand
AGGTTGTGCTGGTGTAAGCCACTGTGAGCGTGTTTCTGCTGGTTTACACACAGCTCCACCTTGAGGAAACAGAAAGGAAAAAGGAAGCAACAGATTTAGTAGGAAGCTAGCAGGGAATACTGCTGGAGCTAGCAGGTGAAAACAATTAGATGCAGGCAATTACACAGGCAGAATAGTAGCCCAGCCCAGCACTTAAAACTCTGCAAACAGCAGTGCAGGATGTTTTTTTCAAGAGACACTGCAAGACAGGAGTTAAGTTATCAGAAGTGAAAACTGAAAAAGCTTCACTCAGAGCAGAAATGTTAGGGGCTGCCATAGCTGTCATAATGAGACATAGGCGACTTGCTGAGGGTGGTGACAATGCAGATGGTGCCAGACAACCCACAGTGAGGAGACGGAGAAGAGTGTAAAGGCCCAGGGTCACCTACCACAGGTTACATGAGCTGGAGATAGTAGAGTGTTATAGAGTGGACAGAGACCTCCTGCAGCAAATAGTGGAGCTGTGCAGGCCATGCCTCACACACAGAACCAACAGAGGGGAACCCATCCCAGTGGAAACCAAGGTATGTGTTGGCCTAAGAATACTAGCAACAGGTACTTTCCAGAGACCAACTGGTGATATGATGGGATATCACAGGCATCAGCCTCCAGGGTACTGCACCAGTTCCTGGATGCCATGTCAGCACATGTCGGTGATCATGTATATTTCCCCAATGCCCGTGAGGTATTGGCCAGCAATATGCGTCTCTTCCAGCAAATAGCGGAATACCCTGAGGTAGTGGGTGCAATAGACTGCACGCACATATGCATCAAAGCACCAGCTGGTGAGCGGGGTAGGGCATACATCAACCGCAAGGGCTTCCCCTCCATCAACTGCCAGGTTGTGTGTGATGCCCAGGGTATAATGATGAATGTGTGCTGGCTGTCCTGGAAGCTACCACAATTCCCACATCTGGCATCTGATGCAGCTGTACCAGACATTTGCCAATGGGGACATCCCGCATAGACACCTAGTGGGGGTTGCAGGTTATGCACTGGAGCCGTGGCTGATGACACCCATCAGAAACACACACACACCTGAACAGTAACGCCATAATGAGGCACACGCACAAACACGTAATGTAATAGAGCGTGTGTTTGGGCTGCTCAAGTCATGGTTCCGGTGTCTGGACACATCTGGTGGAGCCTTGCAGTACACACCAACTACATGTACCCAAATTGTCATGGTATGTGCTATGCTACATAATATGATCTTGTGAAAACAGCTGCAGCAGGACCAGCATAGGGTTGGGCCAAACAGCCCCCCACCATTGCCAAGGCCATCACAGGCAGAGTGTGATTCGGAGGAGGAACAACCTGAGCCTGCCCCAGTAGGCAGAAGGAGGCGTGCCCAGTATGCCCTGGCCTTGGCAAAGAGGCAACGCATAGCACATACACTGGCTCAGTAGGAACCCTGGGAATGATACCCTCTCTGACTCACTCATATAGTAACAGGGATGCCTAACATGACACAACCTGCTCTCAAACATGTACAGGGAAGTGTAATATGCGCATCCGACAGAGGCAGCCCTGCAGCACCACCTGAGGCATGAATGCTATGTGTTAAGTAATGTAACACCATGTACTATATGCACACCTGAGGACCCTGACTAACATCCTACCCTCACCAAGCATCATGCCACAACATGACAATGAGATGATCAAGTGCAATAATTGATGCAAGTATCGCAGTTAGTCAAAGGGGATCCAGTGTGTGCCAGTCTGGGATGACATGCTGAGCATGACATGATGCACCACCTGCTAGGACTGGCGTGCACCTATCAGTGCAGGCCGTATGGATACTGGCAAAGGCTGTTGTTACCCACAGTGTGCCCTGAATAGGTAAGGCTCAAAACACAAACCTATCTCCATAGGTATCAGAAGGGATAAGAATAAGATAAGGGATAAGTCGAAACAGCAAGATGCATGCAGTCTAAACTCACCCAGTATAGAGAATGGTGATATCTGTGCTGTAACAGACAACTGAGCCAAGGCTCACAACAGCACCCTAACACTACCAGGTTACACCTCATACTCTGCTGTACAGCCTCAAAACATGGAACAAGCTACAAAAGGAGGATGACTAGCAAGACTTGTCAAGGATTACCACACCCCAATGTTGGTACCACAACAAAAAGCAGCATGGACTAGCCATGGTCAAGTAACAGTGGCTAAAACTGCCCCCCAGTTTATAGCCTGCTACAGACTACTGTCCCAACACCAGGAACTGCACCTGGCCTATGCTGGAATACATGAATATATCAAGTCCTCCAAACCACATTATATTGGGTGACTGAAAATACCCAGACATAGACTGGGAGCATTATACTAGCTCCAACAGTGTAGGACAAAAGTTCATAGAATCCATAAACCAAAAGGCCCAGGAACAACGCACCACTCCCACAAGAGGGGTAAGCATACTGGATGTGATAATCAGCAACATGGGTACTGGATGGCAAGATGAGAAGTGTATTGCTCACTGGTAAAACCAGACCATAGAGTAATCACACTGGATATACAAATCCTGACCACAGTCCCTGGCCAGAAAACCACAGTGGAAAACATGTGTTAAGCAATATTTGCACTCCTCCAAACTGATGTGGAATCCATTAAAGGTCCTGTGCAGGTGCAAAATATGGGCCACACCTCAGAACCTGTAATACAGCCATTCCATGAACACTGCCAGGAATGCTTGGATTATGCAATCCTAAATTAAAACAAGACACAATGCCATACACGAGGAATCTGGCATGGTGGACACCAGCCATAACCAAACCATGCAAGAGAATGAGGAAGCTACTACATGATAGAGCAAACATAAACAATGAAGTAATCACTGATCAGTAGTATGGCAATAAAATCTGTCCACACATACAATCCACTAAGGCCAGCCACAACAAGTTGAATCTGTGAATCCTGAGGCAATGTTACACCTGCCCCAAGTACAGAGACAACCCCCAACTCCACCCAAGAAATACAAATATATGTGAGAGATGCAACCATCTATCCAAACTGGAGGCTGAGCTCCCTCAACTCAGTAATCACTGCTGGACAGAGACACAGAAAACTAATGGGTATAGTATTCTCATCCTAAGGGGTGGTGAAAGCCACACACACTCTGGCTAGGCTTATAAATGCCCTAGGGCAGATAGCCTAGTATGAACCTATGAACTCCCAAAACTAGTCAGGAGGAGAAGGTAACCACACACACCACAAACACAGTCCCACATAGACCTAGCACAACAGCAAACCAAACACATAAACACAGAAAAACATTCCCGGAGGCACAAATTACAAACACAGCACACCAACAGAGGCCTCTAAAGCAGACACCCAATCAAACAACCTCCAAACATAGCACATGCAACACATAGTACACAAAGCTGGTGTGCCAAACAGTCACAGGCCAGAAGGAGAAACAACATGCCTGATACAGTTGTAATAGGTGACTCCATAGTCAGACACACTGCTGTCCTGCACACCAGACTGAACAAGGGAAAAGGTACAGTAAGCTGACTGTAGGCTGCCACAATACGCCGCATAACAGAAGTATGCAGGTCACTCCAAAGCAAGTAGAAATATGATGCAGTCATAGTCCATGCTGGTGTGAATAACCTGAGATGTACCTCCCTAGACTACATGAAAAGAGACATAGATGAGCTCTCTGATTATGTAGTCCAGGCCGGTATGACACTCACCGTTTGCAGCATCCTACCCTTACCAAGAATAATGCCACAGTACAAACACGGAATGATCAGTCATAGCAAGTGGCACACTTACTGGTGTCATTCCAAGGGGATCCAATGTCTGTCTGCTTGGGATGTCATGCTTGACAAGCCACGCAGCTGTACTTGGGATGGCTTGCACCTGTTACCCTGGGCATCTGAATATTGGATAAGGCCTTTGCCACCTCCATAGAGCCTTTTGTAGGCAAGGCTGAAAAGACTGACCCACCACCCTAGAAAACATAAGTACAAAGAAACATAAGAGTAATGTTGACCAATGCCAGATGTGTAAACCCCAATATACATGCTCCCAAGGCCATCCCCAGTATGGAGAACATCGATGTCTGTGCAGTGACAGAAACCTGCTGCAAGCCTCCTGACAGCACACCAGCACTACCAGGTTATACCACGTATCATGTGTCATGGCCCCAAAACCTGGAACAAAACATAAAAGGAGGGTGAGTATCCATATTCAGCACAGACACCCATACGTCCAGGTAACTTACAATGCACAAGGCATTGCAGTCCACCCATGTGCAACTAACTGTAGGCAAGACTGCTGTACAGTCTGTAGCATGCTACAGACCACACTCTCACACACAGGAACCTCACTCAGCCGTCCTGAAGACACTGGACAGTATGAGTGTCCCACCAAATACCAAACAAGGTACCACAAATTACCACATAGGTGGTAAACCATTATGTATTGAAGGAGTAACCAGGGACCTAGGGACACAAGTGGACAGTAACCTGTTATGTGACACCAACATTGCCAATGTGGCTAGGAAGACTGTCTACATTTGACACCGTATCAAGAAAGGATTCACATCTACGTCAACAGAGGTCATTGTGCCCCTATACTGTTCTCTAATCACACCCATAATCTAGTACAATGCCTCATATGGGATGTACCTTACCTGACATCTGCAGCAGTTAGAAAGACCTCAAAGGTACCTCACCAAGAGGATAAAGGGTCTCAAATATATGTCATATGCTGCCTGGCTGTAGATACCCCAGCTGAATGCAGTCACATACTGCCTACACAGGGGCATTGCATGCCTGTTGTAGAAGGCCATGCCCAACACAGGAGTAATGGACATGCTCCACCCCAGAAAACTCAAATCCATTGGAGCTGTGAGAGATGTCAACCTCAACAAATAATGAAATAGGATGTGCTGGTGGGACAGATACATAATCCAGAGGCTCCCCACACCCTGGACCAGAATCCTACTCCATGTTAGGCAGAGCCCCTCACTGACACTCTTCAACAGGAATCTTGCCAAGTGGATGGATGATTGTAGAGTTACACTGTGGGTCTTCACTGTGTCATGTCCAGACAGATGCACAGCAAAGCAAATCATAAATGGCCATAATATTCACATAGCATGGGGTGGCAAAAGCCACACACACTCTGGCTAGGCTAACAAATGCCCTAGGGTGGATAGCCTAGTATGAACCTATGAAGATACAAATTGTACAGGACACTAAGGATAATACCAAGGCTTTCACAACTGATGGTAGGAACCATGTTGGGAATTCACAGATAAGCTCTGAATCACACAAATATCACAAACACACACACATATTGCCAACATACATCCTGACAGGTGCAGTGGAACCCCCTCGAATGCAGAATATCTATCCCAGCAGACTGCTGGCCCTGACATTGCAGATGCTGAGGTAACAGCCAACATCTACAAAGCAAAACACACAGCAGCAATGGTATGAGATGGTGTCCTGGGCTTAGTGCAACATGGACTTCAAGATGAATGGAATGCCAAACCACACTACTGCTCAATGTCAGCCTTACCACATAATATGTACCCAAAGAGCAGTGTACAACAACAGTGGTCCTTCTCAACAAAGGTGTTGCCTGAATGGATACTGAAAACTACTACCCCAGAATCCTGAGAAGTTTGGTCTGCACAGCTATGGAAAGGATCAGCATGTACCACAGACATAAAGATATTGGGGACCTACTGACACCGGACCCTACCCAGTGTGGCTTTCTTAAGTGCAGATCCTGCCCCTAAACATGTTTGACTCAATTGAAACAGTCATTAAGGTCATTGATGAGGGCAATGTGGTCCACACAGCGTAGCTGGACCTTGCAAAGGCTTCTATACAATACTCTACGTGTTCATTATAGATAAGCTCACCAGCTTAAATATAAACCCCCATGTCAGTAGAGGGGTTGCAAACCAGACCAAGGACAGAACAGACATGGTCAGACATGCTGCAGCCATGTCAGACTACAAACCAGATATAACTGGCATCCCACAAGGCTTGGTCCTGGGATCTCCCTCGTCTGGTATATATGTCCTATAGATACAGGCAAACATGGAAGGACTGTGTCCGAACATGTTTGCACAGAGGACTACAAACTGCTCACCACATATGATCCACCAGCTGACACAAGCATCCCACAAAAGGGCCACATAGAAACAGACAACTGGTGCCATAGCCATGTCAGCAAGCTAATTGCAGAAACGTATATAGTCAACCCCCATGGATATACAGTAAGTGCCCACCAATTACCACATAGGTGTTAACCCATTATGTAGTTAACATGTAATGAGAGACCTGGGGACACAAGATGATAGATATCCTGCATTGGACAAACATGTGCTGTAGTGTTTACAGAAACATACCATATACCCACCTAATCATGAAGGTTGTCAGATCTAGATAAGGGGAGGTCATTGTGGCTCTGCAGTCATCCTTCATCAGCGGTACAATTGACCACAATAGCCCCTGTGGGATGTACCTCAGCAGACACCTTCATCAACCGTAAAGTCCCCAACAGTACCTCACCAGGAGTATCAAAGAGCTTGCACAGATGCCATGTGTTGCCTGTGTTGCTGGTATCAATAAACATGCTGCACCTTGTACAATCTGAATGGCAGTGAGCTATGCACATGAGAGACCTGAACCCCAGCACTGACTTACATAGGACAAGCTGTACTGCATGATCCATAACACAGAAGCCACCCACACCAATGAGTGAACCACCAGTACAGGCTACCCATAGAGTCACTTATCAATCTTCCTCAATAGGAATCTTGATGAGTGGATGGGAGATGGTAGCTTTATCCTGGGTATCACTGTCATGCCACAGGTAGACAGAGGCACAGTATACTAACCATGACATATGTCATGGCAAACTCCACTTACAATGTGTGTTGAAGGACAAACACACTCTCCAACTAGCATTAGACATGGACTAGGGCACATCGCTAGTGTTTGCAAATGTACACCTATGTTGTGGAATACACTACCAATGTCGGACAAGCCTGGTTTAAGTAGTTCATATCTGAACAGAATGCAACATGGTCAGATGTACACAACTGGCCCCTAACCAGGCTGTTGTGCCCACTATCGAAAATGTAAAGCAGTGATAGCACTAAAGCCCAGGATACTGTCCACCACAGTCAAAGTACTACCAGTACACTATACAGTACTACAGTGTTAGGTCAGTGTGAAAGGTATAATCCTGTTGTGTTCACACACAAAGCAGTTGTACAGTAACTACACAACATGACACACAACCATAAACGGGTGATATTTGTTGAAGTTCACACTCATCCACAAATGTGGTGGGCTGCAGAGTCCAACATATGGAATGCTCACACTGGGCATGCTCACACACTTTGATAAATGAGACATATGTCAGACAACATGCCATGGGAAGGCTGAACTGGGCATGCTCATACACTTAGGCCAAATCTCAGTTTAGCAGTTGGACACGATATCTGGTATTTTTATGTGTTATTCCAGGAACCAACCACATTACAGCAGTCTGCCTAGTGCACACAGTTAAATGACTACAGAGACATACGTGATATAGTGGATCCTTCCCATATGCAAACATCTTCCACAGATGCACAAGTTGTTCATACAAACAGGGAATGCTATGGCAATAAAGATGTGCAAACAGTCTATCAGCAACAAATAATGTGCATTTGACAATTAAACATATGGGTGTAGAGGTCAACACTAGGCTGTTTGCCCTAGGGAATGACAGCTTAGCCAGAGTGTGCTTGGTGTCTGCCTCCCCACAGGATGCACAGTCCCCTTTCTAAACACCGATGATGTCAGCACCCTATAAGTACAGCAGGAGAAGAGAAACCTCCCAGTAATGCGAATAGTGCACTCTGCTAATGCGTCCGTCACAAGTGTCATAACATAGTTAGGTAGGGGTTTGAATCCTGCAAATGCTCAGTGTGTGTGTGTAAGTCTGTGGGAGAGAAATGTCCCTTTTGGTAACTGTGAAAACACACTACAGGATGCAGACTAGCCTTTCTAAACACCGATGATGTCAGCATTCTATAAATACAGCAGGAGAAGAGAAACCTCCCAGTAATGCGAATAGCTTGCTCTGCTAATGCGTCCGTCTCAAGTGTCATAACATAGGTAGGGGTTTGAATCCTGCAAATGCTCAGTGTGTGTGTGTGTGTGTGTGACTGGGGTTGGTGTGTGTGTAAGTCTGTGGGAGAGAAATGTTCCTTTCGGCAACTAGGAGAACAGACTACAGGATGCACATTCCCCTTTCTAAACACTGATGATGTCAGCACTCTATAAGTATAGCAGGAGAAGGGAAACCTCCCAGTAATGTGAATAGCGTGCTCTGCTAATGCGTCTGTTTCAAGTGTCATAACATAGTTAGATAGGGGGTTTGAATCCTGCGAATGGCAAGTGTGTGTGTTTGTCTGAGGGGGGTTAGTGTGTGTGAGGGAAATGTCCCTTTTGGCAACTAGGAGAACAGACTACAGGATGCATATTCCCCTTTCTAAACACTGATGATGTCAGCACTCTATAAGTATAGCAGGAGAAGGGAAACCTCCCAGTAATGTGAATAGCGCGCTCTGCTAATGCGTCTGTCTCAAGTGTCATAACATAGTTAGGTAGGGGTTTGAATCCTGCGAATGGCAAGTGTGTGTGTGTTTGTCTGAGGGGGGTTAGTGTGTGTGAGGGAAATGTCCCTTTTGGCAACTAGGAGAACAGACTACAGGATGCACATTTCCCTTTCTAAACACTGATGATGTCAGCGCCCTATAAGTACAGCAAGAGAAGAGAAACCTCCCAGTAATGCGAATAGCACACTCTGCTAATGTGTCCGTCTCGAGTGTCATAACATAGTCAGATAGGGTTTGAATCCTGCAATTGGCAAGGGTGTGTTTTGGCTGAGGGGGGTTAGTGTGTGTGAGGACAATGTCCCTTTTGGCAACTAGGTGAACAGACTAAAGGATGCACATTCCCCTTTCTAAACACTGTTCAGCTGAAGGCCATGGCTCTGGCACAAGTTGTCTGTTTCTATGATGTCCCTTTGGAAGATGCTTGTGTCGGCTGGAGAGTCAATTATGGTGGCCAGTTCGCAGTCATCTGCATATTTGCTCAGCCACAGTCCGTCCGTGTTGGCCTGTACCTCCAATAAATATATACCAAACAAGAGAGGTCCCAGGACTGAGCCTTGTGGGACACAACTCGTAACTGGTTTGGAGTCTGGCATGGCTCCAGCAATTTTAACCATGTGGGCTCTGTCCTTGAGCCACTGTGCAATCCATCTAGTGACATAGGGGCTTATATTTAAGCTGGTGAGCTTCTCTAGAATGCCCAAGTGGGGTATTGTTGTGAAGGCTTTTGCAAGGTCCAGGTAGGCTGTGTGAACCACCTTCCCCTCGTCATTGGCTTTGGTGACTGTTTCAAAGAAATCAACCAGGTTAAACCTGGTAGTGCTGGTGTGCTCTCAGTAGCCCTGAACCAGGCATCTGTTACTGCACAGATATCGATGTTCTCCATGCCAACGAGTGTTTTGGGTGCATGCATCTGGAGGTTTAGACTTCTGGCATTGGGTAGCATTACTCTTAGTTTCTTATCCCTTGTGATACCTATGAAGGTGGGTTTGTCATTTGAGCCTTGCCTAACATAGGCACTATGGGGTAGCAAGAGCCTTTGCCAATATCTGAAAGCCCAGGGTGACAGGTGCAGGCTGTCCCTAGTGAAGCAGGTAGTTCAACAGAAGATGAATATGTGAAGGTGTAGTGCCTGTGATTAGTTAGCAGTAGCATATATGGCTGCTCACATGGACACATGCCAGGTAAGTCATATGCACTGTGTCACAGGCAATGTACATGTGAACAGGACAAACAGTGACATCCTGTCAAGTGGGACATGGACATACATATAGTAAGCTATGCAGATGGCACTAGGAGTCCACAGAAGCTCTATAACTATGCATTGCAGGTGTGATCAGTATTCCAGGGTAATTGCAAGCAAACATGCATGCAAACAAAGCTACAGTAAACAGGGCTGCATGTAGTCCATTGCACAACAAACAAGCTGTACCAGTTCCGGTAGGTAACACTGCAAATATGCAGGCACTATGCACATGTACATGGAAATACACGGGTCAGATGGCTAGGGTCCAGTCTCAGTGCACACAAGTGTACAGACCATGTACTATCAGGATGTACAATAACTGGATGGAAACCCATGTGCTCATACCTGCAGTAATACACATGTCAAATAGCAGACACTGAGCCTTCACTCAGTGGTTCCATACTTAGGATGTATGCTACCTGGCCTGCCACCACAGTATCCCTGACATATATGGGGACTCTCCCTCCTGTGACAGTTAGTCATGTGTGTTGGAGCTGTCTAGCATGGTATGAGATGTGAGCATGCAGTGCTAGGGTGCTCCTGTGTGTCCTGTACCAGTCGTGTAGTACTGCACACATATCAACATCCTCAAACATCTGCATTGCAGAGTCCAGTGTGGGCAACATGCCACTTGCAATTTACATGTCCATCATTGTGTATTACTACATTCATTACCTTATCCCCTGTGCTACCTATGTATGTAGCCTTCTGTTGACATCATTACCACCAGTATGCTAACATGTGCAGATGATACACTATGGTACTTACCATGGGTGTAGACAACAGGACATGACAATCACACACTTACTGCATCAGGCATGCTGTGATATACCCACAATTAATTCAGCACACAGTACTGTTAACAACATGATACTATTACTACACATCTATGTGGTCACTCTGTGCATCAGCAACATGTTAACCTGTACCTGCACAGTTGTTACAGATTGTAGGAGGTGGCACAGTTTCATCATATGCACAGGGTGTGAACTTGGTATGCCTGAGTCAGCCACCGATACCACCAATTGACATGTATGTGTATGTGTGTTGGTGAGGGACAGCAGTAGAAGGTGAGGCAATGTTGATGCAGTGTGTGCGTGTATGCGGTAGCCCTAGGTGTTGTCAATTTGCATGTGTGTATGGATGCACACAGTTCCACCTCATGGCTGCCATATACTGGTGTTTGTGGACAGCCACAGACTGTACCTGCCAGGTCATACAGATCAGTGTCTCTGGCCACTGACACGGTACCTGTGCCTTGCAGGGGTGCTATGGACCATATCCAGTACCAACCCAGACTGGGTACTGTCATCAGAAGCAGGTGTTAGTTGACTGGACACAGATCCCTGTCGGGCCTGGCCAGAGCCATGTGCACGTGGTCTCCTGGGGTGGTCTGATGACAGCACAGACCCAGCATTGCTGGGGCTGCTGCTGGCACTACGAGGGTGGCCACGGCCCTGCTGTCATCCGCGACAACTGCCAGCTGTTGCTGTTGCTGGCATACGGCCACGTCGACGCCTCAACCGCCCACCATCGCCCTGGCTCATGGACATGTAGCTGTGGAACTGGTCTAATATGTCCCCATAATGTCTGTCTATGACATCGGTGAAATCACGGATGGCAGCCGCAATGTCACGCATACTGTCAGTCATGGCTGTGCGACATGCTGTCAGCTCCCTCAGACCCTGTCTGGTGTACCGTTCCATACGTGACTGTGCCTGCATGACAGCCCAAAACATAGCTGAGGTTGTAAGACCTCTGTGGGCATGTCTGACAGGGGCAGTATGCCCACAGATGCTCCCACGAGAACCCTGGACATCTGTCTGTGTGGTACCATCTCTGGGCCATGCCCATGGCTGCTGTGTGGAGAGGCATGTGCCACAGATACCACATGACCCTGGTCAATGCCCACTGTATGCTGTCCATCACCTAGGGACATTGGTGACAAAGGGTGTATTGGCAGGATAACTGTGCGCATTGATGGGGTCGACAGCTGTGTACTGTCAATCGGCTGACCAATGGCGGACCCTGGCATACTTTCCTGTGCCATTACACAGATGTCATCATTATCAGTACCCACGGCACCTGATTCAGGTTCCCTGTTACATGACACCAGAGCAGCAACAGAACCTGTGGGAGGGAAACAGGAAACACAGTTTACAATGTCTACACATTACCAGTGATGCACACATGCACAGGTGCACACATGCACACGTGCACACAGTTTCATACAATTGTACAGTACTCAGTATGCGTGATATCAACTCACAGACACAGACACACCTACATGCATACAAAGAGCACTACTAAGTGAGCCAAATAGTACTATTACTATCAACACTATTACAGGAATTGTTAATACACACTAACCAGCATGGATAGGCTGCATTGCTGTTATACCAGAGGGTCCTGCAGATGTGAAGAAACTAATGTCACTGGGCACAACTGTGCCATTGTTACTGAGTATGATACAGGTCAGTAGTACAACAGTCGCCTTTCACAGGTCAGCTGCTAATATTGAGGATATCACACTTGCACATTAAATACTATGGTGACAGCTACAAACCAAGGACACACCTCACACATGCATTAACTACCAGTGTACACAACAGTCAACTATACATATGGCATATTACCTGCACGTTCACTGTCTTGCTGCTGCGTGGCTCCAGCCTCCATCATAATGCATGTCTGCTGCTGTTGTTGCTGGCGGACTGGAGCCACTACACTCATAAGTAGTCCCTCCAGTCTGGTGAGTGGGGGATGTGTAGCCACCCCACCACCTGTGGTGACCTGTTGCCTGTGGATATCCGATGCACGCTGATGGACATGTCTGATTAAATCACTGCAGTGATGTCGTACCTGCTCATATGTCCTATTATGCGTGCCTATGTCATTTACCCAATGGACAAGGTCTTACCACAGTGCAGCCCTCTCCTGCTGATTTTGCCTGGTGCGGGAAAAGAGTATTGCATAATCCCTCACCAGGCTCTGGTGTATCCCCTCATCCTCAGCTGTGGAGTAGGTGGGATTCCGCGGGTGGGCCATGTACCTGAGAAAGAAAATAACCTGGTATCAGCAATATATGTCAGCAGAATTTGGCACACATACTACACATGCTACTCGACTGTTATGATACAACATATCTCACATATGTAGCATCTGTCTGTCTATTGGTGGATACACATGTAGATGGCCAGGTATCAGTGCTCAGCCAGCAACTGTGCAACAGTACCTGGCACACTCCATACGACATACTACCAAACCCCAGCAGTCAGAACACTGATTCAGGTCAAGAGCACCTCCTCACTCTGGGGGTTTGTATCTAGGTACTGTATGGCCTACATCATCAACTACTGTGAGCTGACCACACACTGATTGCCCTGGATATACATATCCCACCTCCACCACCATCACAAACGACTATAGTGCATAACATTACAGATACAAACTTTACACTTTGTAACAGTGACATGGTATCCTTTCAGCCCACTGGGCCAGTGGCAGATACAACCCACAATGCTGACCCCCTACACAATTGCTTTCTACAGACATCTCCAAGAATGCATGGCTCATGCAATCCCATATATGTCCAAGACACTCTCCATAAAGGGACAGCATCCTGTCTGGTGGACCCCAGTCATAGATTGTATTACAGAAAATGGAAGCTACTGCAAGACAGAGCATAATTCCATAAAGGGAGGGCATGTCTGAGCAGCACTAGTAAGGATCTATTTTCCATCATACAAAATCCATGGGCAACTTTGAGAGGGAAATCAAGAGGGACACTACAGATAACCAGAAGGCCTTCTTCAGTTATGTTAGCAACCTGGTCAGGATCCATCCTCTATGCCCATAGTTAGTACACAGCAACAGATATTTCACTGACACCACAGATATCGACAACATTGTGGCAGACAGGTTCAGTGCAGGTGTCACCCCACCCTCTCCCCCAAAATAAGACATAGTTATCCCAGCTGACTGTAACCTCCCTGTCATCACAGATGTCCAGGTGAGAGCCACCCTCAGGACAGCAGAATACACAACATGAATGGGACCTGATGGTATCCCCAGTTGCATGCTACATAAACTCTGACAGGAGCTAAACACACATATAGAAGTGCTATGTAACACTAGCCTGACTACATGATATGCACCTGTACACTGGTGCACAGCATAAGTGGTTCCACTCCACGAAGGAGGCACCTCAACATACCAATACAATACAACACAATACATTACATTACAATACAATACTATACAATATGCTATTGCCCCTGGGACTACAGCAGCGTACTGTTCTGCTACCCTGACCATTGTGACACATGTGGTGTGATGGTACCTGCTGCTGTCACACAGTTACACAGGGTGACTCATATGGCATATTACTTATCTGACTAACATTCAGCAGGGGTATGTGTGACATGTACTCATGGGGAGTCTTGCTTCTTAACACTGTGTGGTTTATTGCAGGGTATGTCTTATCTGTGGGTAGGAACTCTTACCTCCACATGTGCACTCTATTGCAGTGGCACGGACGACACACAGCAGACATTTAGGTTGTGGATGGTGTGAGGTGTTACTATGGTTGTTGGACATCTGTCATTGGTGTGACTTACATAATAAATCCGGGAGTGGTAACCTCTATGTGGGTAGCATATGTGTACTCTGTGGTGTTGTCAGTCACTGTGCATTGGTAATGTGTTTGAGTGCATTGTGACAGTGTTGTACACGTCACTGTGTCCTTCTCCATATCTGTAGCTGTCATGTGAGGTCCATACCATGGCATCCATTATGTGGTGTGGAGGGGTACACCGGCCTACATGTCCATAGCTGACACACCATGTGCACGTATTCCAGGGATAGTGTGCCACTGTGAATATCATTGGGGCCACTATTGTACACATTTATGATGCTGTTCACCCCTGACACATGCAGTGGTGGGCAGCCAATCACATATCTGGTGGTTACTGGTGTAGGTGATCTGGAATGTGGTATGGTACTCCAGTTTTGACACTGGTGTTCACTCCATGCCTTTGTCACCAGGCACCTGTTGCAATACATCTGTACACATGTGCCTCACTCAGAATTTATATACATCTCTCTCTCTCTTTATATATATATATATATATATATATATGTCCGTATACATATACACATATATATATATATATATATATATTGATGTACATATATTGCTATAGATGTGGAGGGGGGGACACAGAGGGGGTGTGAGTGACAGAGGGGGTGGGACAGGCTGTGTTGCAGGTCATCATATACAGTCATACCTGTAGATAGTCAGATCAGTCTGTCTATGTATATGTATCTACATATATCTATATCTGTATGTGTGCATTACATAGATATGGTTGTACAATATTCTATCTACATCTGTCTATGTATTCCTACATCTCTCTCTCTATGTATGTATACATATATGCATATCATATATATATATATATATATATATATATATATATATATATATATATATATATATTATATATATATATATTTATATATATATATATATATATATATATATATATATATACACACATACATATGTTGACATACATATATCCATATGTTAGACAGGTATATCAACATATTTGTCTACCATACTGTATACACACACTAACATACTGCTAAACATACATAACTGTGAAACCTACTTTGTACATGGTACTACAACCTACAATCAACCAACATTGATATGTGCACATAGATGCTCTCACATACAAATATATGTACAGCCTTCACTGATAGTTGCTGTATGTCCCCTGCCCTTTACACATCTTCATATACATATGGATACAGACCAATGACACATATGGAGGGTTCACAGTATGTAGACCTTTATAGTATTACTTTACATTACCTGTGTTTGTCACAGCTGCTTGTGTTGCTGTCTGGTTCTCTGTCCTGCTGCTCCACTTCCCAGTTGTCAGCTTTCAGGTAGCTGTTGCTGAACAATTTGTTTGTGTCTGCTTAATTGCAGTTTTCTCTGTCTCTGTCTGTCTCTCACGTCCTTCTCAGGGTGCAATGAAAGTATTGCATGTGTGGACTGGGAGTGCAGCATACTTTTGTAGGTATCTGCATATACCCATGTGATGGCCTCTGCACCAATTGTTAGCCAGCATTTGCTAATTGCATGCAGCCAGTTGTGTACTGATTGCAGTTCTCACTGTGATTTCAGAACAGTGCTATAAAAAGGTATGTGAGATAGGCGTAGCCCTTTCAGATTTTAAGGGCAGGGGCCATGCTGTTATACTGTGGACAATGTTCTGTGAGTGTAAAGGTTGGTATCTCTCTCATATTTCCAGGTGTGTTGTAGATTAACATTCTTCCATTCATTTCTCCAGTTTCCTGTACTAACTGTGTATGTACACTGACACCTACAACTACTACTACTGTTAATGTGTGTGTGTGCTTTCCTTTCACTTTTGCTTGCACTTTGTTGCTAAGGCTTCAATAGTTGCCCTTTACAGTCACTACTTGTATGCCTGCTAGGTGTCTTGACTGTAGTGTGCTGCTGTAGCTTTCCTATTTTCCATGTACATTCACACCTTGGAATGCTTGCTTTATCTGCTAGGGTGTTACAGCATGCAGTGTGGTCTGGCCATGATGTGGGCCTTGACATCTACTAGGGTATTTGAGTATGCTGCTGAGCAGGCCCCATAGACTTTCAGGTTTATCTGTTATGTGCCTCATGGAATGGTACATATCAGTGGGGTACACCCATTAAAATGTCTGGTATGCTGCAGTTGTGACTGTGGGTTAGCATGAGCATATGTATTACTACACTTTTTCTGCCATGCAAGTGATGAATACTTTCAGGACTCCATAGTTACCATTGCATGTGTTACACCTTTCTGCCTACTGTTTGTACATTTCACATGGGGTCTGTGGGGCATCCTTGTAAGTCATTCACTGTTGCTATGTCTAGGCTCTTAACTATTCAAATATGGTGGTGTCAGACCCGTTATGTGTACAGATATTTGCAGGTTGTCCACATTTCTGCCTCATATTTTGGTCAATATCTCATGCACACCTTTTTCTGGCAAGTCACTCTGGGCTCAAGTCAGAATATGGTGACAAACATTCAAGTTTCAGACTGCATACCCTTCCAAACATCCCACAAAGTGCAGACCCTCTTACTCTCTGAACTGTCTGCGTTTGTTGTAACATTATTTGTAATGTGTCCCTGGTTTTGGGCCTTTGCTCCACATATTTTATTACTTGGTCCATATGTGTTCCTGTAAGAGGTTGTAGGGTATGGGCAGTGCTTATCCTGCTGTGAGTATGTGTGTGGCTTGCAAGGTGCTATAGTGACATTATTACCTACTAGCTTCCAACTAGCATGGCTGTTTCTGTTCACACACTACTATTATGGAAATCCACTAGTTTTGATAGTAATTCTAAATGGCATGCTTTGTGTACTACACATCTATATTCCCTTTACATTAATTCCTACTATTACATGATATATTTATTTTAGCACAATGTTCTTGCATAAGAGTCATGGCTTAGTGGTAAGTCATGCAGACTACTGTTTCCAAGGTCCTGGGTTCGGGACTCACAGTGGGATTTTATTTTGCTTTTGAGCTGAGTACAGGACCTGTCAATCAAAGTGACTAAGGCACTTTTAAGCAGTTGTAACCGGGTTAGCGCTGGTTTGCGCAGAGCACACGCATGCGCACTGGCGGGTAGCTCTGCGCACACCGGCTTACAACCGCTTAAACGTGCTTACTCTTGCGCACACCTGCGCGATTTTCTTTGAAAGAAAAGAAAATGGGGAGACAGGAAAGTGGTGAAAAAGGGGTCACAAAGAGGGTAAGACAGTAGGGAAACAAGCTTGGGATGTGCAGGAGGGATGTAGGTAAGGCCCATAGCTACCCATTTCTTCATCAGCAACAGCTGTGCATATGTATGTAATTTGGTGTGACATTTGAAACCTTCCACCCCTGAGAGAGGTGTCAGGACAACAATAATACTTGTTGTACAGCCAATTGTAATTGATAGGTTCCATGTCCAGTAGACATGTGTGCGGAATGGGCAGCTATGTATGGGGCGTAATTTTGTGGGTACAGAGTGCCCTTTTTTTTCTTTTTTTTTCAGGTGAGAGTGGTATGTCAGGTGAAGGAAGTTGGTACAGCTGGGGAGGTAGGTTGGGTAGGTAAACAGACAAGACAAACCAGATGCATACAGGGGCAGTGTATGACACGTGTGGGGGGGTTACACAATTGACGGGGACAGAGGTTTGGATATCCAGAGCCCATGAGCCCACAGATGGCAACAGTGGAACTGATATCCCCACCCATAGGCAGTTGCCACTGTTCCTTCACTGCCCAGGATGGGGCTGTGCTGGGGGCTGTGTAGGCGGGGCAACAGGCATGCCCGTTAGTTGTGCCACCCGTGCCTCGAGCTGGCGTAGGGGCTCGAGAACAGTGTCCTGAATCTCCCTACGCACCACAGTCTGGATGCTACGGAGGGTGAGTGGTCCTCCTCCGGCCACACTTGCAGAGGGGGGGCGAGCCCCATCCCCTGCAGCGCTTCCACCCGCGGGTGGCACAGGGCCACCGGAGGAGGGTCCAGACTCGGCACTAGTGTCAGGTGCACTCGCCAGCTGAGGTGGGAGAGGTGGGTCCGCTGGAACCCGCCTTCCCTGTCGTACTATGTTTTGCATTATGTCATGACAGTTTGGGTTAGTGACACATACCATTCACAATTAGTTGTAACAGCATGCATTAGTATTCCCATTAACCAAACACCCAGATATTCACACCATTGAACAGCGTGCATAACACATGCATAATTTGAACAGAAATACACAGTCCAACAACATGCAGGGTTAATTGATGGCAACAGGCCATCAGGTGTGGATGTATGAACAGGGCAGATGCATCAACAGACATGCAAATATATATGACCCAACAGGACAAATGTCCAGGGGTGTTAATTGTGATTGCACATACCATTTTCACGTGGAATGGGTTATATGTGGTTATAGGGTGGGGTGAAGAAAGTAATATTAACACCTTCAATAACAATACATATGCTGTACATTTCTAATAGCTACAGTTATATACACACTACTGTTCTAACTACAGTTTCCTATATGATAACTATTTCAACCTTGATAATACAG
>NW_025049246.1:0-21411 GCF_019279795.1 Protopterus annectens | reverse complement strand
CTCGCCCTGCTAGACAGGGGTCCAGAGAAGTAAATACTGTGGGAAGAAATATCCAGGGAATTGTTATGGCTAGGCTTGCATAGGCCCTAGGGCCAATAGCCTAGTACCAACCTATGAACCTAAAGATTTGCAACATCAGATGTCAGGTTTTACTGGCCCGAGCTATTGAGAACCTCTGATTTATTGCAGCAGCAAACTAGATCTGGGGTAACTCTAGGTGCATCATGGGATAGGGACTTGGCCTCAAGCTATTTGATGACCTCGAGCTTTGTAGTAGGTCGACTCAGAGCCGATCCCATCTGTAAGAATGAACAGCGAGACAGAACAACTTCACATCTTATGTTTTTTTGTTGAATTAATTGGATTAGGTATTATTGACCATGGTTATTAGTCTTTACAATAATTGTGTGACAATCTTTCTATGGGGAGCCCATGAGAAACATGGACTTCTTAAGACTCAAAATGAGTACCTTTTCTGTTAAAGAGGTATACTCGAGAGCTTATGGTAAAATTAGAAAATACGAAATTCTGTTTGCTTTGCCTTCTCAGCATTACATGCTCCTCGTAAGTTTTGTAAATTGTTTTGGATTCCCAGCAAAAAGTACAGCTAGCTTTTCATACTTTCTCTCTCTCACACACACACACACACACATACTTTTTCTACGTAGGTAGCATGAAAAATCGTAATTGGACTGCATTGTATTACATAGTAAAACATACAGTGTTCATGTATGTGCGTTTCTGGATGATAGTTACAACAAAATAGTGCAGAATCGTAAATACTGGCTGTGGGGAAAAAGAAAAAAAAATCGCACGCAACAACGGCCTATTGCTAACACACCAAATACTAAATATGAAATGCAGCTGTACCGGTAACTATAGCCCGACTCTAAACCGTAGCTGGCACCTCGAGTTAAACATCTCGTGACTATACTTTCTTTTAAAATAGTCAAGCATCTGGTGCCGAAACTGACAAGCAAAGAGGCTAATCCAATTTGCAAATATATAGACCCTTTGGAGTTAGTAACCAATCAATGTGATGGGGGTGGGACTGTCTGGGCTGAGGGAAAGGGAGAAAACTGGGTGACTGGTGACGTAAATGGAAGGCAGATAATGGCGAGAAGGTCTTCTCGGTATTTGGGGACAATAGTACTAGGCTGTTTGGATGAGCCTTTCGTGTATTCTAGGTCGCAGAAACTTACAAGATACGGGATCAGGTAGAAAAGTGTTTTGTGATTTTCAAAAGTTTTGTGTGAGTTGTAGAATAGATATTTGAGTTCGATTTTAAGATGTTGAAATATTCGTGATACTTCATACATTATAAATATGGAAGAACAAAGGAAAGTAGTGCACTATTTGTGGAGGAACTTTAAAAAGAAAAGTGGAGATTATTACATTTTTAGAAAGTTGAGCAGGGACTGCAATTTTAGTAATGGGTGGGGTAAATGCTTTCTTCTGATTGGTTAGATTGTATAATTTGTGTGACCTCTATTCACAGGTAAAATGAGCTTTGATAGGCCAGCAACATACAGTAACAGTATGTACCAGTCTATGAAATCGCAAGGTGTTTGGTAATATATAGGCTCTACTTTAGTACAGCGTGAGTTAAAACTATGCAGTCATGCGTGTTGTGTATTGAAGTGTTTTGCTTGTTGGCATGGTGGGTGTGCACTTTGGTTTTCTAACATTTAAAAAGTGTTTATTTTATTACTTATTTTACTTTTGTTGACTGGATTAATGCCACTAAGCACGACCTATGTCCAATGGAGATCCAAGGTGATATTTATACTGATACTACCCCTTACAAAATCCTTACCACTCTTCGCTCAGCTGATAAACTTCTAGTTTCCACTATTAAATCTAAAAACAAAGCTGGAGACTCTCTTTTTA
Source organism: Protopterus annectens (assembly GCF_019279795.1). Lineage (NCBI taxonomy): Eukaryota > Metazoa > Chordata > Ceratodontiformes > Protopteridae > Protopterus > Protopterus annectens. The sequence continues at coordinate 19,521 of NW_025049246.1, read as the reverse complement.
CTAATACAGTTGGAAAGGCCTAGAACCACCTGCCAAGTGAGCTTTCTACTATCTCTTCCACATATCTTTTTAAAAAACACCTCAAACAGCATTTTAAAACTCACTGGCTCTGCCCCTGCTGCAACCCCGACTGATCTCCCCACCTTAAACATTCCTGCTAACCCCTTTTATGGTACCTCTAGGGTACCATATTGCCACTCTTTCCATGGCCTTTCTCGCTGTACTATGATTTACCAAAAAAAAAAAAATATATATATATTAATTATGTTTATATTTGCTTAACATTCATTTGCAATTATCTTAATAATGTTTTACCTGTATATGCTTGATATTGCTTTGTTTTCTATAATTGTATAATTAATGCCCATCTTGGAGCTTTGTTTTCTATAATTGTATAATTAATGCCCTTCTTGGAGCTTTTGTCCCCGGGCCTCTACTGAAAATGGACATGTATCCAGTTAGACTAGCCCGGTCAACAAAATGTAAATAAATAAAATAATTTTGTCAGGGCTCATAGAAAATTTTGTATAATTTTAAAATATCTGTGTCCTTCCTAAAATGTTTTTTAAAATCAGATCAAAATGCCACTTGTTTGATATTTGTAGAATGCAATAAGTGTGCTTTGGGACAAATATTTTAATGTAGTAAACTGTATATTCCATTAATTCTGTTTATAGCAAGGCTGGCACCCCTTGACCGAATGAACAGAAAAGTACATTTTGCCAGGACTGGGTCACATGGATAATATAATGGCAAATTAAGTCTTAACAGACAAAGATCTCCATTGGTAATTAAGATAACCCATGCTATATACCACTCCGAGACAGTGAGAGAGAAATTCACATGGAAGTAATTAGTGTGGGAAGAAATAGCCAGGGAATTGTTATGGCTAGGATTGTATAGGCCCTAGGGCCGATAGCCTAGTACTAACCTATGTTGGTATCCATCACCTCTAAAACTTAAAAATCTTTCAAGACTGGAAGCCCTTCCAATCTGCACCATTAGTGCAACCAGTAACAGCAGCCTCCAGAGCATCGTATGATCACAAGTTTATCTTTTTTTTTTTTTTTTTTTTTTGTTAGATTGCATTTTGCAGACTGTAAGGATATGCTTTTGGGGATTGGAATTACACTTCAAGCATTTGTATTCATTTGTTAAGCAGGTAAACCAACCAGAGATAAGTAAATACTACAGTTAAGTAATTCTGTTAAGGTGGACATGACCAATTCATTATAGTAATGTCTCTGAACAGCTTTTTTTAAATAAATCACTTTTCTTGCATCAGAATACAAATTTATATAGAATATTTTATATAATGTGAAACATCATCCAGTGCTTCCACACATTTATATAAAAAAAACTCAACCGTTCTTTTTTTAAGTAACACATGACTAAATGTTCTTTAGATGCATATCAGATTGTCAGGTACAGTCTTGTCTGATACCTGATTACATCTGTATGAATAAGCACTCTAGTAAAAATTCAATACTTACGTATTATCACAAGCACACTTTCGCGGTAATATCGCTCGCTTCCCCGTGCACAGATATAAACATTGATTCTGCCGTTATGTCAATAATTGTGTTTTCCTTCACATTGAAAGGTTGTTTTAGGCAGGGGTATCGTGGAAAATGGTGCAGATGATGTTTTTGGTGTACTTATGCTACTTGAGGTCGCCGTGTCTTGATTGGTAATGCACTGATAAGCCATTGGAATGTACTCGCATGTCAGCACTGATAACGGTACCATTAAAGAATAAAAGGGTTAAGGCTTGTCACTGCATTCCTGTCAGCGTGTGAGTCTATTACATTTAGCAGGCTCGCGGCTTGAGATATGGAACGTGTTGTGGAAAGTGTATTTCCAGTGACATGATGTCGGGGAAACGGCATAGCTTGAAACAAGCAGTAATTCCTTACATGTTATACTGTCTTTCCTACCTAAACAATGATTTTTAATAAAGTTAACATTGTCAGTGTGATCCTGTATATACTTATAGTTAAATTGAGACACCAGGAAGGGAGCGGTATTACCGCGAAAATGTGATTGCGATAATACGCAAGTACCAAAATTTCAAATAAGAACAGCAAAGCTGTTCCTTGCAAAGCTATGGAATGCATCATCATGGACCTAATAAACAAGGATAATAGGGAGTATCCAAACTCTGGATCCTACACAGTTTGGTTTTGTGAAGGGTAGAGCATGCCTGCTCAACTTGGTCGACTTCTTTGAGTCAATCACCAGAGCTGCGGATGAAGGTAAGGTGGTTCATACAGCCTACCTTGATCTGGCCAAGGCTTTTGATACCATTCCCCATTCAGGACTCCTAGAAAAACTTACTAAGCTAGGCATCAACCCCTATATCACTAGGAGGGTAGCAAACTGGCTCACAGAACCCACAGTGTGAAAGTAGCTGACTCCAAGTCAGACTGCCAACTAGTCATGAGTGGAGTCCCACAGGGTTCAGTCCTAGGTCCTCTCCTGTTTGGTATCCACTTCTCTGAAGTCCAAGCCAAGAAGAAGGGACTCTGGCTGATTAAGTTCGCAGATGATTGCAAGTTGGGAGCTATTATTAACTCCCCAAGTGATGTTGACATCCTACAGAAAGACCTCAATGAGACCAATGACTGGTGTCAGAACCATGGCCTTAAGCTCAGTGACAAAAAATGTGTCTTCATCCCCTGTGGGAAAAACCCGGTTCCCTTGAATTACCACATTGATGGTAGTCCACTGAACACAGGTTGACAGCAACCTCTCTTTTGACCACCACGTTGCCACTGTGGTCAGAAAGTCCTTCTATGTGGCACATCTCATTACTAAGAGTTTTGCATCCAGGAAGAAAGAGGTCATTGTCTCCCTCTACTCTTCCCTCATTAGGCCAGTCATAGAGTACAATGCCCCATTTGGCATGTACCTCACTAGACACCTGCAACAACTCGAGAGGGCGCAAAAGTACCTCATAAAGAGGATCCTAGGCCTTAAACACTTGTCCTGTATGGACAGACTCAAAAAAACTCCAACTATTCTCTGTCTCATATCGTCCGCTTAGAGACTATCTCTGCTTGACTTACAAAGCCATGTCTGACCCAGCTCAGTTAGAAATGCTACATCTAAAGAAATCCCCATCCCTCCGCACCACACGCTCCAGAGACCTCAACCTCACTACCACAATCAACAGGACATGCTGGAGGGACAGGTTCATAACCCAGAGACTGCCCATGCTATGGAATAGACTTCCCATACATGTCTAGCAGAGCACCTTACTGGCCCTCTTCAAGAGAAATCTTGATGAGTGGATAGTAAATAGAAAATTCACCCCGGGGATCACTCCAGTGGCTCTGCTTGACAGAGGCACTAGGAACTAAGACTGGGTGGCACGATGCCAGGGTAATCCTATGGGCTAGGCTTGTAAAGGCTCCAGGGCCATTAGTCTAGTACACACCTATGAACCTATGAACAGATAATAAAAAAACTCTTCTAGATAGTAGAAGATGTGACAGATGGGCTATAATCTCCTTTGCCAGCAATGTATATGTGAAATTATGGGCTTAAAAATGCTATTGGGTCAGTTAGCCTTAAGAGAGTACAAGATAATATATGTGGGGTGATTGACCTTAAGAAAGTATGGTAAATGTACACTGTACTCTACTCTCAAATTTAAACAAGACTGTCCTTAACAAACTCTCAATTTGCTACAACCACATTGCCAGGTTTGCCACTGGGCTGCCTTTTAGGACACATCATTGCATCAATCTAAATCCGCTTGGGTGGCTTGAACTACCCAGCCTAATCCAGTATAACCAACTGATTATGGCCTATAAAATCCTCTATAATCCGGACAATACTCCTGCACTTAAAAATATTATCACCCCCTATAACAATCCTAGACCACTTCGATCCTCTAACAAACTACTAATTTAGACTAGCAAAATTAATAACACAGCCGGTGATTCTGTCTTTGCAAACTCTGTAATTAGATCCTGGAACTCTCTTCCAGCTGATATTACCTTACTTTCCACCTTAGGTCAATTTAAAACTAGAGTCAAACAACATTTGTCACTTAACTGGTTATGTCAGTGTATCAAGTCTGGCTAACTCTCTCTCTAGAATGTGTAAATATCTGTTAACCAGTTTACTGTGTAATTTAATTTAATCCTGATTTGTGCTCAGGATTAACTGTAACCTGTGGAACTTGTTTAACTTGCTTACTTATGTAATCTCTGTAAATAGTCTGTAATATGTAATGCTGTATCTGCTTACCCTTGGAGCTTTTCTCCCCGGGCCTCCGCTGAAAATGGACATGCATCCAGTCGGACTATCCCGGTCAACAAATGTAAAATAAAATAAATAAAAATAAATAAAATGACGAGTATAATAACAAACACCTGCTATGCACGGTCTTTATATTGTATTTTTGCAAATAATAAAGCTGGAATAATCAGGTCCCCCTAGGATTTCCCCTGACTTCAAGATTGAGCCTAGTACAGTCCAGTGCAGACTTGCCAGCAATAATTGAAACTTGGCCAGGAATATTTGGGGGACACATACACACACACACTTACTTTCCAAGAGAGATGAATGATACCATTCCATTACCAACACTTCCTGCCTGCTCTTTATGATAATCTTGACATGAACTAGACCACATGAATACACCAAAAGCACAGTTACTGTTTACCCTTAAAATAAGCTAATCACCCAATATTTGTATGGTAGCAACATGAGCAATGACTCCTCAAAGTATGTGAAACAACAGTTAATGTTACCAGATGAATGCACATACTCTTAAGCTGATAAGTAAACTACCAGCTACAAAGATTTAAAGTGAATATTAATAGTCTGTGCTTGGAATAAATACAATTAAGCAGCATCATTGTGCAAAATCAGACATACAGTCAGTCTCAAACATGTACAAAGAAAATACAGATGTGATGTCCTATCTCGCCTTCATTCGTACTAGATTGGGTTCGGATCCGTCTCAGCCTTTATTTTCAAGCTCGAGGTCTTCTACCAGCTCGTGGCTAAAACCCTATCCCACCATGCACTAGAACCCTCTTCAGATCTCGTTTGCCACTAAAGATCAGGTGTTCATCTACTAGCTCTGGCTAAGTATTAGCTTTATTTCTTTGTTTAATCTTTAAAATTACCAGATTTGTTTAATTTTTAAATTGTGATTACTCAGTGAACAGTTATTTTTCCCGCTAATGTGGCTGTTTGCAATTGACTGTCGTCTTTTGTTTAGGCCTTGTTGTCCCTCTCACGGCTCCCTTTTTACAGCTAAATAGCCCATTTAAGTTAGAGGGCTATTATCCTTTCCTTTTTTCTTTCCTTTGACGTTTCTTTTTAGATACAGTTAGTTTAAGTTGGAGAACTGTTTCTTTTAGCCCGTTTAAGTTAGAGGGCTTTGTCTAACCTTCTCTGTGTTCTGGGCATATCCCGTTGAAGTTAGAGGGCTGTGCCTCCCTCTATTTCCCTTTGTGTTTCTCCCCTCTTTTCCAGTATCTTGACCTGTTTAGTTTAGAGGGTCTTTGTTCTTTCTGATTCTATCTAGTTATTTTTTTCTGTATCAGGATGTCTAACAAGGATTTGAAACCAATGGGTTTCAAAAAATGCGAAGGCTGTGGAAAGAACATGCCTTTAAGTGATAGATGCACTCTTTGTGTATATTGCCTTGGGGCTGTCCATCTTCAGGAGTCGTGCTCTATTTGTCATGCCTTTAATCACAGAGCACTTCTGGAGAGGAAGAACAAATTAATACTGAAAGGACTTTTAAAACCCCCCTTCTCAGAGGCTTTAGAAGAAAGTTTGGGTTTATCCAAAACTGACAAGTCTCCCACCTCAAAATCTGACATCTGACAAATCCGGGAAGAGATCTTCCTCTTCCACTTTATTGGAACTGACAAAGAAGATACCAAAAATCTCCACCTCGGATCCAAAGCTTATCGGACCTGAAAAGTCATCTTCAGCACCGACACTGTCTACCTCGGTGCCGATTGAGTTTGAAATACGGAGCCGGTCTCCAGCGCCTTGGAGACGTTCTCCCATACATTCAGATCGCCAGTCCTGCAAAGCTCAAAGTCTCCCATCTCCTCGACTCGGTCTTTCAGATAATGAAGTGGATCGGGTGGTACAGAGGCTTTTGAAGACACCAGCGCTGGCTAAGTTTTTGTTGGATCTGACCCAGAGGGCTTCAGATCCTAACACATCGACCTCCTCTGATCGATTCCTCCTCCGATCCAACCCCTGGCTTTGGAGTCAGAAGATCCGGAGCTGATCATAGTGGAACCCTCGGATCCAAGACCTACTACAGGATCTATGGATCCGACCATGGCTCCAACAAATTGGCTCCACTGGAGCTGGAGGAGTCTAGGAGCCGATGCTCTCCAGTCGGGTCTGGAGAGGTGAGTCCAGTTGTCAGATCCAGCTTTGCCTCTTGGGTCCTTGGCTCGGCTGAGCTCTGCTCCTACCTTAGCCTTTGGCCCGTTGTTTTTGGTTCCAGGGGGTCCCTCGCCTTCTTCGGATCCAGAGATTTCCTCAGATCAGGGCCAGGGAGCTTTTGAGGTAATGAGGAAAGTGCTGGCTCCACGGTCCTCTCCAGATGTTCTTCCCCCAAAAGCTCCGGTGTCTGCCTCTGTATCCCTGCATCCACAGGGACGCAGAGATCCTAGGCTTCAGGATGCCCCGCAGGGCATCCCCCCACTCTTCCATAACCTTCTCTCGGAAGAGACTATGCAAGGGGAAGCACATAGACTTCCCAGAGGAGTCCATCACTTCTGATACGGACCTTGATGAAGCTGAAGGGTCCCCAGGGTTGCCTCCTGATGATATCTCCTTTGGCGACATCCTGGAAATTCTAAAGCCGAGAAGCGGCTGGAAGTCCACCAACCCTTCAACTGAGGAGTCCATATACTTGAAGGCCTTTGGATCCCACCCTTTCAACTCTTGGGTGTCTCCAGCTTTCGATGAACTCCTGGGCCTCATTTCTCGAAAGGTGTGGGGGTCCCCAGATTCAGTAGAACCTGTTCCTAGGAGGCCAAACAGATTTATTACATCCCCTTCAAACAAGGCTTTTCTAACTAAGGGAGTCCCAGTAGATGCTATGGTTGTGGCGGTAACCACCAAGAAGGAACTCTCAAAGACATCTTCTTCTGTCCACCCCCCGAACAAGGAGTCTGAGACTATGGACAGATATGGAAAGCGCATTTTTTCTTCAGCGACCTTTTCTCTCAAATTGCTGAACTACCTCACTCATTTTACAAGATTGCAGAGAGATCTCCTGAAAGAACTAGGAGATACTCTCCAAGGTTCATTAGCAGAAGGGGTTGCAGATAAAATATCCTCTCAGCTCTCTACCTTTAAACTTGGTTGTTTATGCCTTCATGAGACTCATTTCATATGCAGCGGATGGAATAAGTGGAGCAGGGGGTTCTGGAATTTCCCTAAGGAGACATTCTTGGATGCATTTATGTGACTTTGTGGAGCCCTTTAAATCTTTTTTTGTCAGTGCCCTGTTCGATGGCTCGTCCTTATTCGGGCCCAAAGTCAGGACACACTCACCAGGTGTGAGCATGAAGGAAAGACTCTTGTCTGCCGTAGGAGTCCATTTTTCCATGCCCTCTAGACCTTATCCCAAAGGTCAGAGGAAGTGGTAAATTGTGGTTCCAAAACTCTCAGAGAGATCTTTTTAAGACACACATGTTGAAGCTTCTCCCAGAGGCAGAGGGGGAAGTAGTAATGGAAGATGCTGACCTCAGGGCAGAGGGGGTCCGCAGAATCAGGGCAACAGGGATGCTTTCTTTGGTAAGCCCTTTCAGCACTCCTGAATGGAGGCCTGCCTGTTCAGCTCTGGAGGCAGTCGAGGGTCACTTAGAAGCCTGGCAACAAGTAACAAAAGACAAATGGGTACAAAGCATCATATCCAGAGGTTACACCATACCTTTATCCCTTCCTGTTCCATAGATAAAAAAAAAGTTCCGGACATTCCACCTAGTCCAAAGGAACAAGCAACTTTAGAAATTCAAAAGTTGCTAGAGAAAAGAGTCATCCAAATATTCCCTGCAGACCAAATAGGATCCAGGACTTACTCAACAGAAAACAGGGGACTGGAGACCAATTCTGGATCTCAGTCTTTTAAACAAATCAGTAAGAAAGACCAAGTTCCAGATGGTAACACTGCAGTTGATACTCCCATTCCTGGGACAAGATGATTGGATGTGCTCTGTAGATCTCCAGGATACGTACTACCACATAAAAATGGACAGGCAATCCAGGAGACACCTGCACTACTACCATTTTCGAGCTCTGTCCTTTGGCCTCACTACAACCTCCAATGATTGGATGTGCTCTGTAGATCTCCAGGATACGTACTACCACATAAAAATGGACAGGCAATCCAGGAGACACCAGCACTACTACCACTTTCGAGCTCTGTCCTTTGGTCTCACTACAGCCTCCAGAGTGTTCACCAAATGTATGGCAGTAGTTGTGGCTCACTTGAGACGTCTAGGATTCCAGGTGTTTCCATATTTGGATGACTGGCTCCTAACCACCACAACCAAGCATCTGCTAATGAAAACAAAAGACACAACCTTGCAACTCTGCTCTCACGTAGGGATTACAATAAACTGTGAAAAATCTGCCTTAGTGCCTTCTCAGCATGTGGTATTTATAGGGGCAGAATTAAACTGAACAAACATGACAGCCAGTCTTCCTCCAGAAAGAATTAAAGTTCTAAAGCACCAGGTTTCATATCTTTTAAGAAAGAAAACAGTTCAAGCAAGGGTTCTAAAAGCCCTGGGAATCATGGCAGCAGCAATAGTTTTGATCCTCCTAGTATGCTTGCACGTGAGAATTCTCCAATGGTTGCTCTTCACTCAGTGGTCCATGCAAGACCTACCTATGCCTTACAAAATAATAATAACAGAAACTTGTAAGACGGACCTTTGTTAGTGGCTTTGCTCCACTCAAGTGACTCTAGGTTGACCGTTTGTACTTCCCCAACCACTGGGCACAGTGACCACGGACACCTCTCAGGGTTGGGGAGGGTGCATTAACTGGGAAAGACAGTCCAAGGCATCTGGCAGGATCACAAGGCCCACTTGCACATCAGTGTCCTAGAGATGAGAGCGGTGCTTCTAGTGTTGCAAGCATTCCAGGACTCTCTTCTGCTGGGAAGTATTGCAGTACAGACAACATGTCAGTTGTATGGTACATAAATGAGGAGGAATCAGATCTTATCCCCTGTGTCGAGAGGCCCTGAGAGTATGGCAGTGGGTGACCTCCTCCCAACGTTTTCTGATAGATTTCCCCGGGATGTGCTTTTCTAATGTGATAGCGGACAGACTCGGCAGAGTGATTCTGATGCCTCACGAGTGGTCCCTAAAACAGGAAGTAACGGAAAAGATTTTTCGGAAACGGGGCCAGCCTTGCTGTGACCTTTTTGCGACATCCATGAATGCTAAATGCAGCAGCTGCTTTGCCCTTATCCCCCCTCCGGGGAGTCACCAAGGGATGCACTTGTTCATGATTAGCCCTCGGGGTCTCCTCTATGCTTTTCCTTCTTTTCCACTAATTCCCAAAGTACTTCAGAAAGCCAGTTGCCTGGCAAAGGACTTGATGCTCATCGCCCCATACTGGCCTCGTCAAATCTGGTTCTCCTTCCTGTGCCCTCATCTTCAAGAGGAGCCTTGGATTCTGAACCTGGTTTCAGACCTTTTGACTGGTGCGTCAGGAACACTGCATCCATCCCTTCAGACTGACAGCTTGGCTGCTCCGATTCCAACAGTAGCCAGGTTTCCAAACCTTTCTTCTTAAGTTAAACATATTCTAATTTCTGGCTTCAACAAGAAAGATGTATAGAAGCAAATGGAAAGATTCTTCTTATGGGCTTCTCATAACCATATCATCCCTTTTCTGCCCCAGTCAATTCCATTCTAGAATTTCTGGCAAAACTTTTCAATGAAGGTGCAGCTGCAGTTACCATTAGAGTCCAGCTAACAGCGATCTTCAGTTTTCATCTAGGTGAGTCAGACTCCAACACCATGTCCCATAGGCTATGCAAAGCCTTTTGTAAAGGTACCTTGTTATTAAGACAACCTATCAGAGAACCTCCAACACCATGGGACTTAAAGTTCGTCCTGTCTCGTTTAATTTTCCCCCTTTTGAACCAGCATCATCTTGTGAACTGAAATTTTTTACCTAGAAAACCATTCTCTTGTTAGCGATCACCTCTGCTGGAAGAGTATCAGAGTTGCAAGCATTGTCTGTAAAGCCCCCATACTTGCTTTTCCATTGGGACAGGGTGTCCTTACAAACAAATCCTTTTTTTTTTCCCCAAATTAACTTCAAAGTCAAATTTGAACCAGACTATAGAACTATCAGTTTTCTTCCCAAATTACGAGAACAAGGCAGAGTGTATGTTACATCAACTGGATGTGCATAGACAAGTTAAGTTTTTACTTACACAGGACTACAGAATTCCAAAAATCTGACCAGTTATTTATTTCCTTTTCTGATTCAAAGAAAGGTACCCCTATCTCTAAGGTAACACTTTCAAAATGGCTTTCAAATTGCATAGCTTATGTAAGTCTCAGAATAAAGATTTTCCCAGAAGAGTTAAAGCCCATTCTACAAGAGCCATTGCAACTTCTTCAGCGTTTCTGGCTAAATTACCAATTGATACCATTTGTGCTGCAGCAACATGGGCAAAACCACATACCTTTATCACTCATTACAAAGTCGATTTGGCCTCCAGGAACAGGGCCTCTTTTGGTTTCACGATTCTGAGGAATATTCTTCCTTGAGCCATCCAAGACTCTAGGTGCTAGGGACGCTGTCCCAACCTAGTAAGAATGAAGGCAAGATAGGACAACATCACATAAAGAAGTTATGTGCTCCCTATAACGTTCCATCAGTGTTGTCCATCTTACAGATAGCTTTCACATAGCTGTCACCCAACCCAATCAGGGACAAATTTACATTTATTTACATTACATTTGTTGACCGGGATAGTCCGACTGGATACATGTTCATTTTCAGCGGACAATCCAAAAATAGTCGGACAGAGTTTTAAAATGTTAGTATTATTATTATTATTATTATTATTATTATTACTTTCAGACATTGGCAGAATAAGGGAAAGGGAATTAGTATGCATTTTACCGCAATGAATAACTATATGTAGAATGTACTCTGTATTTTAAAGTAAAAAAAAACACACAGACACACTGTCAGAATCGCGGCAAAATAATGCTTATTAAAACCACTTGCAGTTTTCTACTTGCCATTTTCTTTTTTATGTGTTGTCTAAACATGGAGTGAGGAAACTTCTGAAAGATGAGGGGGGTGAAAGCTACTAACGTATTATAACAACCACGTACTGTCAGCATTCATGGCATTCTCAGCAGCATGTTAGTTAACTGAGAATAGAATGTTGCCGAGAATGCCTTGAATGCTAACAGTGTGTGGCTGCGATATTACAGAAGTACTGCTGAAAGCACTGCAGATGTGTGCATGTTTCTGATTCAAATTAATTTCAGTTTTTAAAAGTTCTAGTACATATTTTGTGTGCTGTAGAATTTGTAACAATCATGTCTTTGTGAAGAAAATGTAATTATATTTACTTTAGCTAAACAGTGTTTCTTTAAACACTAGACAAATGTTAAAACTAAACGGTACGACAAAGAAAGATGACTATTCTTTCCATAGGAAAATATCCTATTTTGTATTAATTCTCTCTTGTTCTGTAAAACCACCTCTAGTTCTTGAATTATGAATGTCATCATTACTGGCAACTTTAAACACTGTAGATATCCAAAGTTTTACTTTTATACTGTCTCTTATCATTCTATGACTGATGTAACTGTTGGTGATATTTGCAAACTATCTCTGCTATTACTACTTGGTACTTACTAAAGTTACTGTCATCCTTTCTGTTTAATCATGCAGTAATTCATTATGACCTACATTGTCTCTAAGTGATAATGCTTTCTTTTTTAAACATCTTTATTAAACATGACCTTTTAAAAGGTGATATAGGTACATATATGTTAAAAGAAAAACGATATTACTAACATTTACATTATTTTCATGTTTTTAACATTTTGAATTCATTCCACATTACAGAAATTGCTCCTCTCCTGATCTCCTTTGAATTTCACTCCTCCTTTTCCTTCTGAACAATATGCTGCCTGTATTGTCCCCAGAAATTCCATTCTGTTCTATACAGTTTGCCCCTCCTCATTTCTGTGGACTCCATCTACAGTTCTTTTACCTCCTTTGCAGTATTCAGTACTTAATTTATAGTTGGTTTGGATTTTGATTTCAATTTTCTAGTAATTGTTTTTTGTAACATTAAATATTTAGTAAGGCCTTACTATGTTTAGGTAATTCAGATCCTATATCCATCATCACAAAAGAATAATTTCCCTGAGTTGCAACCTTTTGCTTCCCCCAGCATTTCTGGCAAAGGCCTCCTTTAAAGAATTAAAAAAAAAAAAAAAAATCTGCTAACACATTACATTCAAAGAAGAAGAAAAAAACCCATTTCCAGGTACCTCTCTCTTTCTCATCACGCATCTAGCATTTGCCATTTACCTGATGAAGAATTATCTGAAGTCTACTTTGGGTATAGAAAATACCTTTGCAAAAACTTTCAGTCAAAAATCCTTAACCATCTGGACTGTTTTGTACTTTGTGCCAAGCGGATGTTCTCCCAGTATAACTTTGTAAATTACCTTTCCAGTATTTTCTAACCTCTTCTGGTTGATTAATATAGCTATTATGCAATAGTTTATATGTTCTACTAATTGTCCATTTTTAACAGCAGTAGTTTGTGTTCTAGGCTCAACTATAGTTGTTTTTCTTTCAACTAAAAACTCAACCAGAGTTGGTATCTTAGCTGTCACTCTCCTACCCTTTCTCTTTTCCTATACTGTCTATATTGTGTTATCAGTCCTTGGTACAGAAGAGTCTTTAGCCTGCAGTTCAAACGTCTCCTTGGGCTTATCCTGCTCTATTACCTTTCCCTCCCTATTTATGTGTTCTCAATACTTTAGTTCCTTTGCTGATTTTCAACAGTAGAGTCTAACACTCTCTTACCTATTTTCTGTACTACTTTCAGTCTATAGTTGAAGCCTATTGATAAAAATCTCTTTTCTCCGTTCAAGTTTCGGCTTAGTTTTCAGAGTACTTTCTACTAACTTATGAATACAATGTCCTGTATGGTTTTTATTCTTCTCAAGGACCTATTCCTTACAAAGTCATACACTTTCCTTATTTCTTAATCCCCCATTTCCTCATCATTTATTTCCACTTTGATTTATAACCTTCTGCTTAAGTTTTGTATATTAACCTTAACTGATTCATATTTAGTCTAAGTATATTGTTCCATTCATACTTTGTTAGATCTGTATTTAAAGCATTTCTCCACATGGTCTTGTCCAAATTAGCTTTAAGAAGGTTGAAGTTGTGTGTGTCTTTGTAAAAGTGGCATAACTGTGAATTCCCTCTGAAATGTAGAATTTATCCTTAATTTTCTATAAAGTTTCAAAATGGAGCCATTGGATATTTCATTAATGTAAACAGCATATTTAATCACATTTTTAATTCGATATGGAGTATCAACTAAATAATGTTTTAGACTGTTAGGATCTTGAAATTGTTTTTTATTGCTGTCTCAGATATCTATGATGAATGGTATGCTTTTCAGGGGTGGCTCATGCTATTGGACTGCAGCCCCCCCAGCTGTAAATTAAGAAAGAAAATAAAATAAAACACAAAAGTAAAAAAAAAAACGATTGCAAATAGCGGACTTTCGAGCATGCGCACTAGCATTTCCGATATCCGAACTGCTGCTGAGACAGTCTGGAGCATGCGCAGACTGTCTCAACAGCAGTCCGGATTACGAAGCATTCAAGTGCAGAGATCCCAGAAGTCTATGCAGCAACTGCATAGACTGTCGCAGGGAAGGGATCGGACTCAGACTGCAACGTCGGCAGACAAGGGAAGGACATCTCGCGGGCTTAACAAAGCTGTGGAAGGAAGGATGTATTTAGTAGCCGACTGTGGAAGGATTACCTGGGCTTAACGAAGCTGTGGATGTATTTAGTGCTGCTACAACGAACAAAGCTGTGGAAGGATTACCTGGGTCAGTGTGTGTGTGTGTGTGTGTGTGTGTGTGTGTGTGTGTGTGTGTGTGTGTGTGTGTGTGTGTGTGTGTGAAGTGCTACATGGTGGTGGGTAGAGAATAAGGCATGAACCCTGTACCTTGGGCCCAGGTGGCAAGAGCCTGAACTCCCTACCCACCACCATTTGTAAAAATGTTGCAGATTTTTCTCTCATACTTGTTCTGTTCTTCATAAAATATGTGGTTTCTGTATTTTTGTGTCCTTGCAAAGCCAGTAGTGCATTGGTGTAGTGGTAGCATTGTTGCCTGACAGCTACATGTTCTCTGGTTTGATTCTTGGCTGGGGTGCCTTACCTTCTGTGTGGAGTTTGTATGCCCTCCCTGTTTCTGTTTTCTCTAGTGTCCTCCCATCTTACAAAGACATGTGTCTGTCTGGAGTGTTTCTCCCTGGGCCTCTGCTAAAAATTAGCTTTGGTTCCAAGTCAGACTTTCCTGGTTTGTTGTTAATGACACTCATTTGAATATCAGACTTCGTATTCTTCAGAAAGTGCATGGTAACACAAAAGCTTTTATTCTAGCAATTTTCTAAGTGTATAAGATGGATATTTGAAATTTGTCCCTATTTTTGGGACTGTATTCCCCCATTATTGACTTCATCCAGGTTTTGTGCTAAGGTTGAGAGCTATGGTAAGAACTGAATTCACTGAATATGTTTGGGGGCTATATTCCCCCATTACTGGCTTTGTCCGGGTGTTTTTTGCTAAGAGGTTAAGAGCTATGGTGAGAACTGAATTCACTGAATGTTTGGGGGCTGTATTCACCCATTATTGGCTTTGTTCAGGTGTTTTGTGCTAAGAGGTTGACAGCTGTGCTATGGCGAGAACTGAATTCACTAAATGGTAGCCATTTAAGTTTCCGTCTTCGTCTTTCATAAAACAGCTGATTTGGCATTGTGGTATGTTGCTCTGACTGTTTTGCACAGGGTCCTGGGTTTAAGGCTTGGCAGTGAAATGTATGGTGGTAACACAGCATTTTATTCTAGCAACTTTCCAACATTGTACAAGCAATGTTTAAAATGTGTCCCTGGTTTTTGGACTTTTGTCCCCCCCACAATAAACTTTGGCTTTTTCCAGATTTCTTTATGCTGCAAAGTTCAGCGATACAACTGTGTGTGTAGATTTTACAAGGAGCTGAGAGCTGCAGGGGAGCAAAGGTTTAGTGCTGCTTATACTGCGTCTGCTTGCATTGTTAATAGAACAACAGGTAGTATACTTGCTTTTGATGCAGAAGGCTGTGGGTTCTACTCCCACAGTAGATAGATGCATTTCTGATACTGTACTGTGTTGCAAAAGGGGTGGATGCGAAGATACCTAGTAAGTATGAACCTGTTATCAGTTTGCCATCCATTCCCTATTGCAATATTGCTAGCTTATCATTTTTTTAGTGTAAGATAGGCAATTTATTCCTCAAGGGTAACGGGTACTTTATTTGTAGATGAAACAATGAAATACAATCAGGAAGGTGTATGAAAGAGCATGTGTATCTTTCGTGTGCAAGAGGCCTGTGATTTGAAAACAGCCCAAACCCAAAGTTAATCTGCCACTGGCAAAATGTATTTTCTTTGAGTGTGGGTTTCAATGCTGTTTCAGTGATTGTGAGTTTTCAAGGGCAGAGTAGTTTTAATGCTAAGTCTGTTTTCATTGTGAGACTGCATTGCTTTGTTTAGCAGATATGATATCTATTAGTGTTTGCGCTGTAAAATGCAAAATAAAACTTTTAAATGAAGTCCAAATCATCGCAGAAGTAAAGCAGTATGCACATTAGTGTTTATGGTAAATGGGGTGAAATAGCCAAGTAATGGTTCATTGGAATGGCTGTAGGGGGGGAAGCTCCATTCGACCATGATTTTGTGAGGGGGGAAAGGCAGCAAACTCAAAGACAGCCCCGGCTGAACTATACCTCTCAACTGTCCAGATTTTTGCAGAATGAATAGATTTTTGCTTCTTATTTTTCGTTTGTTCCTCATAAAATTTGTGGTTTTCTGTCAAATCATTTAGGAATGAAGTCACCAAATAATGACAGACACTGAGTTTCAGACTTCATAACCTTCAGAAAAATGCATGCTAAAGCAAGACCTGTTAGTCTATCAAGAGTGTCAGTTTATACAAGAGCAATTTTTAGTACTGTTTATATGTTCCCCCCATATATTTGGCCTTGTCCAGATTTCCTGCATTAACAGATTGAGAGGTACATGCAAATAAATTGCTTTATAGAATTAGGCATATCCAAACATCTCAACCGTCCCCGATTTTGGCTCAAAATGTTGCTCTTCCCCTAATAATCCCTCCACAAAATGGCAACTTTGGAAGAAAACAGGAGGGTTTACAATTCATGAATAACTGTAATAATCAGTTATAGATTACTTTTATTTCAGAAGTGCATGTAGATTCTTTTATTTTGTCAGCTGCTCAAGTTAGCAGTACTAATATTAAAGTGTCCCTTCTTTGACAGGTCCCCAGCTGTACTGTGTGGCTATTTTATATTTTTGAATCACATTTTTGGTCCATTTTTCATAAAATAGTGTTTTGTTTTTTTTTGGCAAATTAGTGGCAAATCTTTAAAGACTGAAGTTAGAAAATAATGACAGACATTTCATTTTCAGATTTCATACCCTTCAGAAAATTCATACTAATGCAAGACCTACTATTCCATTATCTTTCTAAGTTTATAAGAGCAATATTTAAAAAATGTCCTTATTTTTGGGCCTTTGTCCCACTTCTATGTATGGCTTTGTCCAGATTTCTTGCTCTGAGATTGAGAGGTATGACAAATGTGTCAGGGCCATCGCAGTCAGCCAGAGACTTTTCAAATTGTTACATACTTGTTGCACCCCACTCCCCCATGTAGTGACTCTGGATGTGTCTAAGCAAGGCAAGGAGCAGTTATGCAGTGTAAATGTGCAGACTATCCCCCTATCCAAGGTAGACACAAGTACTACAATGGCTTTTCATCTGTCCTTGATTTTGCAGAATGTTCTGGTTTCTGTCATATTTTTATACTGTTGATTTATGCTTATTATTATTCAGAAAGTGCCTGTTGCTCTGTGTTTAAGTAGCAGTGCTTTAATGACCATCTGGTAAGTTTGTCTGAGATTGTAAGATGCAAGTAAGTTTTAATAAGCATACTGTTAAAGAATTGCCAACATTGAAAGTTGCTCTTGCCATGCAGAGAATACTTACATAACTAGATAACATATAAGCCTTGGGTATTGAAATGCATATAACAGTATTTGCAATAAAGGACCGGATTACATTATTTTGAGAGCTCGTTACAGGCTTTACCTGAAAACTAAACAGAATTCCAATCTATCATGTGCGGTGCATATCCTCTGCAGTAATACTTTAAGCAATGTATGTTGAGCTTGTCTCCTGTTTGCTTTTCATTTTTTACTTTGATCATGTTTTCCCCATGAAACAAGTGGATAATTGTTGTCAGGCAGCAGGTCTTTTTTGGATAAGAAACATTTTTACAGGTGGGAGTATCACAGAGATTGCTACTTTCATCATATTTCTTGGTACTTTAATAAAGCTGAATATAAATTATAATTAGAACTGGAGTACAAGGAGTAGTGGTTTGAGTTGAGTGCTGCTTGTTATTCTTATACTTGATTTTGACTAGCATTCCAGTAATGTATTTAAAAAGTAATTTATTTTTTCATGCCTCACAACCTTTTTGTTTCCATTTAGATATTAAGTAAGCTGTCAGGCAGCCAATGGATTGAAATATGTTTTTTCTTCTACACTTCATTTTGTCTTGATTGGACTCTCATAATGATGGTTTGGCACCCAGGGCAGAGTATTTAATTAAAGTTACAGTTTTTGTGGTTTTGAGCATAGCTCTTCCCCTTTCTAGTTGGCCACACCCATTCCCATTGACCCCACCCATTCAGCTGTCTCCTGCAGCCCCCCCCCCTTTGATTTGAAGTCACCAGCCTCCACTGATGCTTTTTTTATCTAAAAACTTCACTGTGTTGTGTGATTCTGAGTTTTACACCGGATTTATTCTTGCTGTCTTTGCTAATTATCTGCTTCAATCCAAGATCCCAAACTTTGCTGGCTTCTCTGTAATATAAATGGTTTCTTAGTGGATCATTCATCCCTAGTTGTAATGGGATAGGTCTAGGGGAATTTCTAGCCTTAAGAACTAACATTTTGCTGCAGCCTGCAAAGAGTTTTGCAGATAGATTGGTTGGTCCTATAACACATGAGGGGTGAAATAGTTTTTGTCTGTGTATTCTAGGATGAGTTCTGACAATGGGATATTAGAAATAAGTTTGTGTGTGCTGTGTGTACTTACGGGCATAAAATATGGAAAATGAGTGAATAAGAATACCGTCTTTTTGTAAGCTGAACATTATTATTATTATTTGCACCTTTATGAGAAAAGGAAAATTAAAATGTTCCCTCCTACTGATTTTCTGAACCATTGAAGAATAAAGGGGGTTAGCAGTTGTTTCAATGATATCTCCAGAGTTGTATGCCAAAATGATATATAAATAGTAACTTTCTGTAAAATACATTACCCTTCCTCTTTTTTTTTTTTATCCTTGATGGCTTTTTTGAAACATTTGAAAAAGAGAATAACAGTGTTTTGTCTTTAATTTTGAGTACAAAACGTTTTTGAATTTGTGGAGAAGACTTATCACGTTATTGAAAGCTGATGTCGAATGCCACAGTGTCGAACCCTATGCCTCGAAAGCTAAAAATAGCGAAGCTGCAGAACATTGAATTCTTTCCTAGGGAAAGAATTTGGTTGTCCGTTTCTGTGGCTTCTCTATTTTTAGCACTGTGGTGGAAAGTTACGTGGGTTCAGGTAAGTGTGTGATTGTGTGGATGTTAGGTTTAGGGCGCTGGTTACGTGAGTTAGGGTTAGTGCGCTGGTGAGGTGAGTGTGCGATAGTGATGGACCTTAGGGTTGGGTTAAGGTAAGTGGATAGATAGTAGTGTTTGTATAGTTTAGTGTAGGGTTAGATGTATCATTTTAAGTGTAAGTGTGTGGATTGCTGTTTTTATTTTTTGGTGTGCCTGTGTTGTGTGAATGTGTTTCGGAATAGCGAATTTTTTCCCTGGGAAAAAATTCGCTGTTCTGAATGTTTGATATTGCCTGCTTTAGATTTAGGTTCGATTTAAATGGTGTTCGGTGTTTTTGGCTTTCGATGACATGATATAAACGCTTCTATTAATGTCACAGACCAGAATTTACTTACTTTCTTGAGATTGTAAAGAAAGTTGTAAGGTCTTGAATTCCTTCACAATAAGGTATTATTTTAGAAGAAAATTTATGTTTGCTTTCATAATTTATGTTTGCTTAAATATTTTATGTATGTTATCGAAAGTTTT
>NW_025049245.1:0-11842 GCF_019279795.1 Protopterus annectens | reverse complement strand
TTTAGAAGTTTAGTGTGCTCCATCTCTTAAGCAAAACATTTTTAAATTGTTAGTGTGCTCCATCTCTTAAGCAAAAAAAAAATTTTTAGTGTGCTCCATCTCTTAAGCAAACAGTTTTTAAATTGTTAGTGTGCTCCATCTTTTAAGCAAAAAATATTTAAATTGTTAGTGTGCTCCATCTCTTAAGAAAACAGTGTTTAAATTGTTAGTGTGCTCCATCTCTTAAGCAAGTAGTTGTTAAATTGTTAGTGTGTCCATCTCTTAAGCAAGCAGTTTTTAAATTGTTAATGTGCTCCATCTCATAAGGAAACAGTGTTTACATTGTTAGTGTGCTCCATCTCTTAAGCAAACAGTGTTTAAATTGTTAGTGTGCTCCATCTCTTAAGCAAACAGTGTTTAAATTGTTAGTGTGCTCCATCTCTTAAGCAGTGTTTAAATTGTTAGTGTGCTCCATCTCTTAAGCAAATAGTTTTATTAAATTGTTAGTGTGCTCCATCTCTTAAGCAAACAGTTTTTTAACCGTTAGTGTGCTCCATCTCTTAAGCAAATAGTTTTAATAAATTGTTAGTGTGCTCCACCTCTTAAGCAAACAGTTTTTAAAATGTTAGTGGGCTCCATGTCTTAAGCAAACTGTGTTTAAATTGGTAATGTTCTCCATCTCTTAAGAAAACAGTTTTTAAATTGTTAGTGTGCTCCATCTTCTAAGCAAACAGTTTTAAATTGTTAGTGTGCTCCATCCCTTAAGCAGTGTTTAAATTGTTAGTGTGCTCCATATCTTAAGCAAACAGCTTATAAATTGTTATAATTGCTCCATTAACTTAACAGTTTTAAATTGTTAGTGTGCTCCATCTCTTAAGCAAACAGTTTTTAAATTGTTAGTGTGCTCCATCTCTTAAGCAAACAGTTTTTAAATTGTTAGTGTGCTCCATCTCTTAAGCAAGCAATTTTTACATTGTTAGTGTGCTCCATCTCTTAAGAAAACAATTTTTAAATTGTTAGTGTGCTCCATCTCTTAAAAACAGTTTTTTAATTGTTAGTGTGCTCTATCTCTTAAGTAAACAGTTTTTAAATTGTTAGTGTGCTCCATCTCTTAAACAAATAGTTTTTAAATTGTTAGTGTGCTCTGGCTCTTAAGCAAACAGTGTTTAAATTGGGAGTGTGCTCATCTCTTAAGCAAACAGTTTTTAAATTGTTAGTGTGTTCCATCTCTTAAGAAAACAATTTTAAAATTGTTGTATACTCCATCTCTTAAGCAAACTGTTTTTTAACTTTTAGTGTGCTCCATCTCTTAAGAAAATAGTTTTTTAATTGTTAGTGTGCTCCATCTCTTAAGCAAACAGTTTTTAAAATGTTAGTGTGCTCCATGTCTTAAGCAAACAGTGTTTAAATTGTTAGTGTGCTCCATCTCTTAAGCAAACAGTTTTTAAATTGTTAGTGTGCTCCATCTTTTAAGCAAAAATATTTAAATTGTTAGTGTGCTCCATCTCTTAAGAAAACAGTGTTTAAATTGTTAGTGTGCTCCATCTCTTAAGCAAACAGTGTTTAAATTGTTAGTGTGCTCCATCTCTTAAGCAAACAGTTTTTAAATTGTTAGTGTGCTCCATCTCTTAAGCAAACAGTGTTTAAATTGTTAGTGTGCTCCATCTCTTAAGCAGTGTTTAAATTGTTAGTGTGCTCCATCTCTTAAGCAAACAGTTTTTTAACCGTTAGTGTGCTCCATCTCTTAAGCAAATAGTTTTAATAAATTGTTAGTGTGCTCCACCTCTTAAGCAAACAGTTTTTAAAATGTTAGTGGGCTCCATGTCTTAAGCAAACAGTGTTTAAATTGGTAATGTGCTCCATCTCTTCAGCAAACAGTTTTTAAATTGTTAGTGTGCTCCATCTTCTAAGCAAACAGTTTTAAATTGTTAGTGTGCTCCATCTCTTAAGCAAACAGTGTTTAAATTGTTAGTGTGCTCCATCCCTTAAGCAGTGTTTAAATTGTTAGTGTGCTCCATATCTTAAGCAAACAGTTTTTAAATTGTTAGTGTGCTCCATCTCTTAAGCAAACAGCTTATAAATTGTTACTGTGCTCCATCGCTTAAGCAAACAGTTTTTAAATTGTTAGTGTGCTCCATCTCTTAAGCAAACAGTTTTTAAACTGTTAGTGTGCTCCATCTCTTAAGCAAACAGTTTTTAAATTGTTAGTGTGCTCCATCTCTTAAGCAAGCAATTTTTACATTGTTAGTGTGCTCTATCTCTTAAGAAAACAATTTTTAAATTGTTAGTGGGCTCCATGTCTTAAGCAAACAGTGTTTAAATTGTTAGTGTGCTCCATCTCTTAAACAAACAGTTTTTAAACTGTTAGTGTGCTCCATCTCTTAAGCAAACCGTTTTTAAATTGTTAGTGTGCTCCATCTCTTAAGCAAACAGTTTTTAAATTTTTAGTGTGTTCCATCTCTTAAGAAAACAGTTTTAAAATTGTTAGTATGCTCCATCTCTTAACTCATTCACTCCAGAGCAGCTCAGGAAAAGCTGCCTGCTTAATTCCACCATAGGAAGAACAGTGCAGCCTGAACTCATTTTCAGAAAATCCATTTGTAATACTTACAGCAAATGCTCATAACTCTTTAACTATAAGAGCTACACTAAAATGTAGCAGTTTGTTTAGCAGTTATTGACCTTTCCAAACAGTGTAAATGTTAGTGTGCATATCAAAGTCATAATTAAATTTTTAAATGCTGATATTGTGCAATTTTTTAACTTTTAAAAGCAACACAATATCTTGGTCTTAAGCAGAATACAATTTTTAATTGTTAGTGTGTCAGCTTTTAAAATGATACTTTAAATTGTTAGTGACGCTCCTTTCATGAGATAACAGAAATTTTAGTATATTATTTATCATAATTGATAAATAAACAAAGCATAATATCTCATCCATGTAACAGACAGAGCCTACATATCAGTTAAATTGTGCATCTGAATGTCAGCTTAAATGACATTTTGTGTGTTACCATGCTCTATTCTAATAATAGAAGTTTTAAATGTAGTTTTCATATCTCTTAAGCAAACAAATTGATATCTGTACTTGTTAAAAGTGTTAATTGTCTTTACCATGTTGTAAGTAAACAGTCTTTAAATTGATGCATTACTTCACACAATCTCTTGCAAAGTTTTTAAAAATATGTCATAATTTCCATAACCTAAGTAGTTTAAATTGATATCTGCACATGTGTCAAACATACAGGCACAATTCTTTTTTAAATTGTTAGTGTGCTCCATCTGTCTAAAATGAGATATTTAAATTGTTAGTGCTCTTGCAAACAGTTTTAAAAATATGTCATCCATAACCATAAGTCTTAAACAAACTTTGATATTGCATGTGTCAAACATACAGCACAATTTTTACCATATTAGAACCAGCATCTGTCAAAATGAGATATTTTTGGCACATTCAGTGCTCCTTGCAAAGTTTTTAAATTGTAGTGTGCTCCATAAGTCTTAAACAAACAGTATCTACAAGTGTCAAACATACAGGCACAATTATTTTACCATATTAGAACCAAATACTGTTTAAAATGAGATATTACTTGTTAGTGCTCCTTGCAGTTTTACCAAAATATGAAATTAATTTCCATCCATAAGTCTCAAACAAACTTTGATTTAATGTGTCAAACATACAGGCACAATTCTTTTACCATATTAGAACCAGCAATTGTCTTAAATATTAGTGTGCACATTCAGATCTCTTAAGAAAAATATAAATCAGTTTGCTCCATAAGTCTCAAACAAACTTTGATATCTTGTGTCAACAAACAGTTTTTAATGTTAGCAATACTGTCTTCAAAATGAGATATTTTGTTCCATCTCTTGCAAAGTTATTTACTAAAATTGTTAATTTCCATAACCATAAGTCTCAAACAAACTTTGATATCTGTTGTGTCAAACATACAGGCAAATTCTTTTACCATATTAGAACCAGCAATCTGTCTTAAAATGATTGTTAGTGCTCCTTGCAGTTATTACCAAAATATGAAAAATTAATTTCCATAACCATAAGTCAAACAAACTTTGATATCTGCACATGTCAAACATACAGGCACAATTCTTTTTTACCATATTAGCAGCAATACTGTCTTAAATGAGATATTACTTGGCACATTCAGATGCTCTTTATTTTACCAAACATGAAAAAATCTTTATAACCATAAGTCAAACAAACTTTGATATCTGCACATATGTCAAACATACAGGCACAATTCTTTTACCATATTAGAACCAGCAATACTGTCTTAAATGAGATATTACTTGGCATTCAGTGCTTGCAAAGTTATTTACCAAAATATGTCATTTAAATAAGTTAGTTAAATTTGATATCTGCACATGTGTCAAACATACAGGCAATTTTAATAGTGTCCAGCATCTGTTAAATGAGATATTACTTGCTTCAGATGCTCTTGCAAAGTTATTTAAATATGTCATTTCCATAACCATAATTCTAAACAAACTTTGATATCTGCATGTCAAACATACAGGCACAATTCTTTTCACCATATTAGAACCAGTTACTGTCCATCAAAATGAGATATTTAAATTCAGTGCTCCCTTGCAGTTATTTACAAAATTGTTCCATCTCAAGTCTCAAACAAACGTTTTTAAATTGTGTGCTCAAACATAAGCAAACATTTTACCATATTATAATCCATAATACTGTCTAAAATGAGATATTTAACATTCTTTGCAAAGTTATTTAAAAATATGTCATAATTTCCATAAATTATTTAAGATCAGTTAATTTTACAACATTTTAAATAGTGTTTTACTCTCTGACTTGGTCATTTTCCATCTTTTAAATTGTTTCCTCGCTCCAGTTTAAAACAATTGTTAGTGTGCCATCTTCTAACCAGTGAACATTTTGATTTATGGCATATTGTGATCCATCTCTTTAAGCATGCATGAATGCATTCTTAATGAACAGCAGTTAGTCTCCATCTGAAATAAACAGTTTTAAATTGTTAGTGCTCCATCTCTTAAAGAGAAAAGCAGTGTGCTCCATCTCTTAATCAATCAGTTTTTAAATTGTTATCTGTGTGTCCATCTTGCAGTGCCCATCAGACTGCTGATAATTTTATGTTCAGTGTAGTTTTTACATGTGCTCCATTCAAGCAATGGACCTAAATGAGGGACTAAAGCAAACTAATTGTTGTCCTGACCTTCATACATTTACTACTTAACATAGTTGACTACACCTGAAGGTAGTAAGACTGAGATTATCTCAAACAAAAGCAAATTGGTGTGTTCATGTTTGCTTACATCACAGTGGCAAAAGCCCAGTTTTAAATATGTTAGAGTTAGTCTCCATCTGGATCACAAATAGTGTTATGTGTGATGCAAACATTATTAAACAATTTTTTAGTGTCCCTTCCATCTCAGAACAGCAAAGACAGTCTTACCATCTGAAATAAAGCAGTTTTAACAAGAGTGCACAGCCAGCATGTAAATTTAAAAAGCAGGGTTAGTGTCATCCATCTAAGCAAACAGTGTTAAATTGTTAGTAGTGTCCCATAGCTGTGCCTCAAATTGTATCTCATGCAAAAATGAAAGTAATAGTGTGTATTGCTCCATCTCTTAAGCAAATGTGAGTTTCATCAATGTGATAACGATTTCTACTTATGTAAATAAAACTAACAGATGCTAGTTTTACCTAAAAGTGACAATGACTCAGTACTATATTGTAGTGCACACATTTTAAAAGTTATGCATCAAACAGTGATAATTGTTTCATTGTATCCTTCTGCAAACAGTCATAATTGTTATGGCCATAGTCCATCTCAAATAGTATAACACTTAAATTTTGAGTTTCTCCACCTAAATTAACATGACAAAAGCAAGAAATGTAAATAATGTAGCTCCATGCTGTCTACTCACTCTGTAAAACCTTTTTTAGGCAATACTCACTATAATCATATTAATAATTAAGACAAGCAGAAATAAATGTTGTCTCTCCATAGTTTTACATAATTACACACATTTTTACATCTAATTTCTATACCAGAATGCAAAATTCAAAGCAAAATTGAAACAGTGTAAATTGAGACACTCCATTTCTATTACTGAACCAAAGGTCTGTGCTCAGTCTTTAAGGTAAACAGTTTCAACTACAAAATCAGCTACCAATGGATTGTGTGCTATATATAAGCAAACATATATATATATATATATATATGTATACACAACATATCTATATCTATATATTATATCTATATCTATCTATCTATATAAATATAGTTTATATATATATATATATATATATATCTTATACAAACATAACATATTATATATATATATATATATATATTTATATATATATATATATTAGTTCTCATCTCACAAAGCAAAATCAGTTTTAATTGTTTGATTAAGTATCTCACTCATGAAACTACTAATCACAAATAGAATACTACTTAAGCAAGTGATTTTAAATTGTCTGCTTATTTTACAAACATTTACTAATGGTGTCCATGTCTTTAAGCTAGTAAAACACTTAAATTTTTGTGTGTCCATTCTTAAGTAATGTAACCGATGAAATAGTCTTTAAATTGTTATGCTTCCCAGTAAACAGTTGTTTAAATTGTTAGTGTGCTCCACCAAAAGCACAATAAACTATTTTAGTGCTTAGCAGTCAGACCATGTTAAGCACTTTAAATAAAATGTTATTTCTAAGTAACATTACTATGTAGGTATACATGCACCTCAATAAAATGTTTCAAAAACACTACAGTAAATTGTTAGTATGTGCTCCACCAGCAAACACTAGTGTTTAAATGTTAGGTATGTTAATTGCCAAAATGAAACACTTAAGCAAACAGTTTTAAATTGTTAGTATGTACAAGCACCAAAATGAAGCATTAAGTCAAGTTTTAATATAATGTATGCACAGGCACCAGAATGAAAGATTTGACCAGTAGATCTCCTTTAGAAGCATGTTAATAGCACCCTATCAACAAGGACTTAACACAAAGTTCTGGCTGCAGTCCAAACATTATGGTACCTAGACAGTTAAGCAAAGTGAAAATTAGTGTTCTTACATAACACTATGAGTAAACATTTTTAAATTTATCTGTTGCAAAAGCCATTTTAGAAAGTAAATTGTTTTCCCCACATAAATATTTGTAATACTGTCAAGTGTAACATGTTTAAAAAGTGTGCTCTCATGTTGATCAGTTAATGCAAATGTTAAGAAGAGGCATCAAACCAAGAGTGAAATGTTAATATTGTGCTCCATCTCTTAAGATAGTAGGCTACATTAAATTGGTTGCTCCATCTCTTAGAAATAGACAAACAGTTTTAAATTAGTTGCGTGTGGTTGTGACATACTAAGCAAAGGACTGTTTAAATAATGTAGTGTTGTACTAATTGCAAACATTTTAAATTGTTAGTGTGCTCACTAAACATGATCCACAGCATTTTAAAAATTGTTAGTCTACATTACATCCTTACCAAACAGTTAAGGTAGATGCTAAAAACCATTAGTGGTCCCAAGACAAAAGTAGTTTATAAATTGTTAAGTGACTCCATCTGTCTTGCATACAGAAACAGTTTTAAAATTAGGATTTCCATCTCTTAAGCAAACATTTTACAGTTCTATTAGTAGTGCTCTCCATCCCAAAAGATTTAAAATTGTTAGTGTATGTCTCACATAACTAAATACAGTCATACATTTTCCATCATAACTTTAAACAGTGTTTTAATTTAGCAGTTACAGTGCTCCATATTTTAAACAACAAACAGTTTAATCAGAAAATTTACCATCCATATAAAACAGTATTTAAAAAAGAGCCAACCTATCTTTATGGACATCTCTTATATCAGACAGATCAGCATCAAAGTGCTCCATCCATAAGCAAACAGTTTTAAATTGTTAGTACTGCCATCTCTACAAAAAATTTTAAAAAGTGTCTTCCAACAAAATAACCTAATGAGTATCAATAATTATTAGCAAGAAATAGTGGTATAATAAATTACAAGCAAAAGCAGTTACAGAAGTGAATCCATCTCTAAGCAAACAGTGTTTGTATGTATATATATATATATATATATATATATATATATATATATATATATCTATATATTCATATATAAATACATATACACACATTTTAAATTGTTAGTGCAGCTCTCAAATGCAGTCATTTTAATTTCAAATCACTCTTTTAAGCAATTTTAAATTTATTCACCTTCTCTTACAAAAAGTTTAAATTGTTAGGTAAACAAACAAGAAAATTTTAAATCTGTTAGTGTGCTAATAATCAGAAAACAGTTTAAGAACAAAGTTTTTTCTGAACCACTCTTCAAAAAGCTAAACTGTCACTGTTTTGTCTAACTTCATCAGATGTCTCCATCTTTAAACAACTCTACAATAGTTAGTTACATCAAACACAGAAGCAGTGTTTTAAATTGTTGTGTGTCAATAAAATCATCTCTTGTTCCGCATGGTTTGGTGCTTTTTTGTTATTGTTCCAACTAAATAATCATTGATCAAATTGTTAGGCATACATCTCTTAAACACAACTCACATTTTAAATTGTTATTTTTCTAAATTAATGTACAAGTTAACAACTTGCACTAAATAAGTAAATTTTAGAGGTGCTCCATCTACAGTTTAATCTGTTGTCTCTTGTAGTACCTCTGAGCAAAATGGCAAATTGTTAGTGTACTCCATCCTTACATTCAGTATTTAAATCAAGTGTGCTGTATCTAAACTTGTATTATTAAACTTGTTTAGTGAACATACTCTTCCAATTGCTTGTTTATGGAAATATATACAAAAACTTGAAATATGCTAGTTTAATTATCTGTAAGCAAAATATTTAAAGATGCATCTAACAAATAAATGCCATGCAATAATTAAGCCACTTGTTAAATATTGCTCATCTCTAACAAACAACAGTTTTAAATTGTTAGTGTGTCCATCTATAAAAACATTTTAAATATGGTCTTCTTTGTCTTCCACAGCTGTTTCATACTATGTTAACAAAATGCAGTTTTTATGAAAATAAGAACAAGTGACAAACATTTCTACAACATGTAATTTTTTGTAAAATCTTGTTTATAATGCTACCAGTATTAGTAAATATTACTGTTATTAATTGGGAAGTTATTAGTGTGCTCCATCTCAAAAAAAACTATTGTGGATGTATTAGGAACTGGTGTTATCTGGCAGGAAAAGTTTTTAAATTGTTAAATTTAATCCATTTCTTAACAGAAAAAAGATGTTATCTAAAGTCTTTTCTTTGTATCTCTTTGTAAGAAGAACACAACAGTAGCAGACAGTGTCTGTAAGCAACACACAAATGACCTAACAACTTAGAGTCCATTAATGAAATTTTACATTTAGTGTAATTCTTAACAGTAAACAAATGCAATTCAAAAAGTTAATATCTCTTTATAAGCACATCCAACAGTTAGGCAATATATGAGCAAACTCTGTTTAATGGAATAAACATCCCAATACAGATGCAGTCTAAGACACTAAGCAATAAAATTAAATTTGTGTCCTGCTCCATCATTCAGTATTGCTAAATTGTTTCCATGCTCTCACTTCTTTGTGCTCCATCTTTACAATAAAACAGATAATTTACCTTTCCCAAGCAAAGACAGTTTTAAATTGTCACAAACAGGTGCTTTTTCACAGTTAACTACTGTTTGTGTGAAAGTGAAAGTTGAATTTAGCACTTAGCCAACAGGTGCTAAAGGGATGACAAAAGAGTTTAGCTTTATTTTTACCTTTTTTTATTAAATTTGTATCCTGTGTCCATCTTCACAGAAGCAGTGTCATGTGTACATTTATGAGTACATTTTAATTGTAACACTTTGGTGGGATTAATTCAAACAGTTTTAAATTGTTATTACCTCAGCAAACAGTTTTTTGAGACTCTTTAGAAATTGCTCTTCCATCTTAAGCAAAACTTTTTTCAG
This sequence comes from Protopterus annectens, assembly GCF_019279795.1. Lineage (NCBI taxonomy): Eukaryota > Metazoa > Chordata > Ceratodontiformes > Protopteridae > Protopterus > Protopterus annectens. The sequence continues at coordinate 1,885 of NW_025049245.1, read as the reverse complement.
TTTAGTAGGATTAATTCTAAGCAAATGTAAAATTTAAGTTAGTGTAGTGCTCATGCAAGCAAACTTTTAAATTGACTGTGCTCTCTTAAGCAAACAGAGGAAAAATGTGTGCCATCTATAGTAACCCAAACCCAAATACAGGAGGAAAATTTTATTGTTCTTACGAGATAAGCATTACTGGAAAACACATGTAAAACACAAGACAGTAACCAAATACAGGAGGAAAATATGTGCTATTACTGTTAAACATTAAATTGTTACACCTTAACACTGGTAAACAGCATAAATTAATCATAATACCTAACATGTTACTGAAACAATTTTTAAAAGTGATAATTTGTGCATTCATCACAAATAAAGTGTTTTGTACCAATGAAGTGTAACTTACAAATGACTTACAAATAAAGTTAACTCCAAAGCCAGTCTCACTGTTAAGCAAATGAAGTTTTTAAATTGTTAGTGCTCTTAAAAGCAAATGTATTCTCTCATAGTAAATGAAGTTGTAACCTTACAAATAGAAACAAACATTTACTTTTTAGTTTCTTGTAGTAATTATAGTACTGACTTTCTCTAATTTAAGTGACAAATGAAGTTTAAAATAAAGTGCTTCTCTAAGAAGCAAATGTTTCTCTCATAGTAAATGAAGTTTTAAAATAAAGTCCATCTAACAAACATTTACTTTTAGTTCTTGTGTAACCTTAAGTACTGACTTTTTAAATTTAAGTGACAGGAGATGAAGTGTAACCTTTACAAATAAAGTTGTTTCTCCAAGCAAATGTCTTACACTACTAATGAAGTTGCATTCAAAACAGATAAATTAGTGTACATTCCAACATTAACAACAAAGATACTATTGTAGTGTTATTTCTTTGATTTGCACTCTTAAAGCAAAATCTGTGTTTTTGTTAGTTATCCATATCTTAGTTTAGCACACATTTTCTGTAGGATTTTAAGCAACAGCTTACCTGATATGGTATAAAAAGCAAATTGTGTGTGTCGCCATCTCTCAATCTGAGAGAAAAAATAGTTAATCCAGCAGCATCTCCAAATATTATTAAAGCAAACAGAAAATTGTTAGTGGACCCTCTGTTTAAGTAAAACAATAGAAAATTGTTAGTGGAGCTGTATGCCATTCTTGGATTGCAAGAATCTGATTTAATTGTTAGTGTGAAACCTTTTAAACTGAATTACAGTAAATTGAATATGCTCTAATGTAAAACACACTGAATCGTAACTGTTAATGTAATTTACAGGTTTTAAATTGTTAGTGTGTTTTCATTAAGTTCAACTACAGTTTTAATTACAGTTTATCTCGTCAGGAAGGCAAAAGCATGTTATTTCTCATGGCTCCTGTTAAACACAAAGGCACCATGAGAAGCTACTCGGGGTGAATGAGTTAAGCAAACAGTTTTGAAAATGTTAGTGTGCTCCATGTCTTAAGCAAACAGTGTTTAAATTGGTAGTGTGCACCATCTCCTAATCAAACAGTTTTTAAATTGTTAGTGTGCTCCATCTTCTAAGCAAACAGTTTTTAAATCATTAGTGTGCTTCATCTCTTAAGCAAAACATTTTTAAATTGTTAGTGTGCTCCATCTCCTAAGCAAAGAGTTTTTAAATTGTTAGTGTGTTCCATCTCTTAAGCAAACAGTTTTTAAATTGTTAGTGTGCTATATCTCTTAAGGAAAAAAAAAATAGTGTGCTCCATCTCTTAAGCAAACAGTTTTTAAATTATTAGTGTGCTCCATCTTTTAAGTAAAAAATGTTTGGTGTTGGTGTTATAAATGTCTCCTAAAGAAAACAGTGTTTTAAATTGTTGAGTGTACTCCACCTCTTAAGCAAGTAGTTAAATTTTTTGTGTGTCCATCTCTTAAGGAAGCAGTTTTAA
>NW_025049244.1:0-10669 GCF_019279795.1 Protopterus annectens | reverse complement strand
TACTATAAAATACAGGCATGTTTATTAAAGAGCACATATAAAATGATGTTATACTATAAAATACAGGCATGTTTATTAAAGAGCACATATAAAATGGTGTTATACTATAAAATACAGGCATGTTTATTAAAGAGCACATATAAAATGGTGTTATACTATAAAATACAGGCATGTTTATTAAAGAGCACATATAAAATGGTGTTATACTATAAAATACAGGCATGTTTATTAAAGAGCACATATAAAATGATGTTATACTATAAAATACAGGCATGTTTATTAAAGAGCACATATAAAATGATGTTATACTATAAAATACAGGCATGTTTATTAAAGAGCACATATAAAATGGTGTTATACTATAAAATACAGGCATGTTTATTAAAGAGCACATATAAAATGATGTTATACTATAAAATACAGGCATGTTTATTAAAGAGCACATATAAAATGAAATGATGTTATACTATAAAATACAGGCATGTTTATTAAAGAGCACATATAAAATGATGTTATACTATAAAATACAGGCATGTTTATTAAAGAGCACATATAAAATGGTGTTATACTATAAAATACAGGCATGTTTATTAAAGAGCACATATAAAATGATGTTATACTATAAAATACAGGCATGTTTATTAAAGAGCACATATAAAATGATGTTATACTATAAAATACAGGCATGTTTATTAAAGAGCACATATAAAATGATGTTATACTATAAAATACAGGCATGTTTATTATAGAGCACATATAAAATGATGTTATACTATAAAATACAGGCATGTTTATTATAGAGCACATATAAAATGGTGTTATACTATAAAATACAGGCATGTTTATTAAAGAGCACATATAAAATGATGTTATACTATAAAATACAGGCATGTTTATTAAAGAGCACATATAAAATGATGTTATACTATAAAATACAGGCATGTTTATTAAAGAGCACATATAAAATGATGTTATACTATAAAATACAGGCATGTTTATTATAGAGCACATATAAAATGATGTTATACTATAAAATACAGGCATGTTTATTAAAGAGCACATATAAAATGATGTTATACTATAAAATACAGGCATGTTTATTAAAGAGCACATATAAAATGGTGTTATACTATAAAATACAGGCATGTTTATTAAAGAGCACATATAAAATGGTGTTATACTATAAAATACAGGCATGTTTATTAAAGAGCACATATAAAATGATGTTATACTATAAAATACAGGCATGTTTATTAAAGAGCACATATAAAATGATGTTATACTATAAAATACAGGCATGTTTATTAAAGAGCACATATAAAATGGTGTTATACTATAAAATACAGGCATGTTTATTAAAGAGCACATATAAAATGGTGTTATACTATAAAATACAGGCATGTTTATTAAAGAGCACATATAAAATGATGTTATACTATAAAATACAGGCATGTTTATTAAAGAGCACATATAAAATGGTGTTATACTATAAAATACAGGCATGTTTATTAAAGAGCACATATAAAATGGTGTTATACTATAAAATACAGGCATGTTTATTAAAGAGCACATATAAAATGATGTTATACTATAAAATACAGGCATGTTTATTAAAGAGCACATATAAAATGATGTTATACTATAAAATACAGGCATGTTTATTAAAGAGCACATATAAAATGATGTTATACTATAAAATACAGGCATGTTTATTAAAGAGCACATATAAAATGGTGTTATACTATAAAATACAGGCATGTTTATTAAAGAGCACATATAAAATGGTGTTATACTATAAAATACAGGCATGTTTATTAAAGAGCACATATAAAATGATGTTATACTATAAAATACAGGCATGTTTATTAAAGAGCACATATAAAATGGTGTTATACTATAAAATACAGGCATGTTTATTAAAGAGCACATATAAAATGATGTTATACTATAAAATACAGGCATGTTTATTAAAGAGCACATATAAAATGGTGTTATACTATAAAATACAGGCATGTTTATTAAAGAGCACATATAAAATGGTGTTATACTATAAAATACAGGCATGTTTATTAAAGAGCACATATAAAATGATGTTATACTATAAAATACAGGCATGTTTATTAAAGAGCACATATAAAATGGTGTTATACTATAAAATACAGGCATGTTTATTAAAGAGCACATATAAAATGGTGTTATACTATAAAATACAGGCATGTTTATTAAAGAGCACATATAAAATGGTGTTATACTATAAAATACAGGCATGTTTATTAAAGAGCACATATAAAATGATGTTATACTATAAAATACAGGCATGTTTATTAAGCGTATTTAATGCCAGCAAATGCACACACTTCTAAGTGTCATCAATTCAATACACTATCTAGCAAAGTGAATTGTCAAATCTTATGCATATAACACTTGTTTTAACAACTATAAACTCAAATGCCTGTGAGTTATTTAAACAATTGTCTTGCTTCAATGAAGGTTTTAGGGGATCATTACCATTTAAGCCTTTCTCCCCATCTGCATGTTACTTGATAATCCATATCATCTCATGCATCTCTGTGATGTTCCTAATATCACCTAATTGTGGACTATTATATACTACTTCTACGACCATAAAATTAAATGTATGGTCTACTGATATATTCAGTACATGCTTACACAGTGCATTAGTATGATCCCCTGTCCTAAAGCTATAAAGATGCTCTTGAATCCTATCTCTTAGATACCTGTTTGTTTTTCCTACATTAAATGATTTACAGAGAATGCATTGTGCTAAATAGACCAGAGTTACACTGTTACAATTTGCCTCAGCCTTAAATCTATATTCTTTTCCACTTATAGGATGTGTGAAATGGCCCATAACATCTATATAATCACAATATCAGCACTTTCCACAAGGGTAAGTGTAACTTTCCAAGCTCTTATCATATCTTAATGGAGCTTTCCTATAATAACATAACATTCTTTTAATAGATTTTTTTTGTTCTTATACCTGAACTGGGGTCTATTCCCCACCGCATTCTTAATTTAATCATCAGTAATTAAAATATTCCAGTGCTTATATATAATATTTGTGATTTATTTAACATTATTACTATAATACAAACTAAACTTAGTAGTTTTATTCTCATAAAGCCTTTTGTTTTGCTCAGCTTCATTGTATCTTTCTGAACATTATGGTTTTGCTGTGGTGGATCTAAGTATATTTACTTCTTCCATAACTTTGGTGACCACTATTCTATTATAATCTCTTGATACTAGACTTTTAGTGAGTCTATCTATTTCCTTATGATAATTTCTTATATCAGGATTCAATCCAGATATTCTTGTCCCTTGTACCTTCACTGTGTTGGAAAAAAAATGCCTAGGATGCATACTTCTGTGATGTAATAGTTTATTGCGATGGTACAATTTCTGATGTATCCTTGTATCAAGAGATCCATTCTTCAACAAAGTAATATGGACATCTAGAAAGTCAATAGTATCTAAAGATATGTGTTGAATTCATGTAATGTTTCCTCTGGTCCTGTCCATACCAAAAATAATTCATCACCAAAACGTCAATAAAATAGTATAAACCTACTATATCTAGGATTCCCCATCACTTGCTGTTTCGCCCATATAGCTATAACCATATTGGTGTAGCTATTGGCACAAGCTGTGCCCACAGCTATGCCATCTAGTTGCAGGTGCTCATCATCATCTTCTTTGAGCTGTTCCCATTAGGGGTCGCTACAGCGGATCACCTGTTTCCATTTCTCCCTGTCCTCTGCATCTTGCTCTGTCACACCAACCACCTGCATGTCCTCTCTCATCACATCCATAAACCTTATCTTAGGCCTTCCTCTTTTCCTGTTACCTGGTAGCTTCATCCTTAGCATCTTTTTCCCAAAATACTCAGCATCCCTCCTCAGCACATGTCCAAACCAACATAATCTTGCCTCTCTGGCTTTGTCTCCAAACCTTCCAACCTGGGCTGACCCTCTAATATACTTATTCCTAATCCTGTCCACCCTCATCACACCCAGTGCAAATCTTAACATCTTTAACTCTGCCACATCCAGCTCAAACTCCCTCCTATTTGTCAATGCCACTGTCTCCAACCCATATAACATAGCTGGTCTCACTACCCTCTTGTAGACCTTCCCTTTCACTCTTACAGGTACGTCTGTCACAAATCACTCCTGACACTCTTTTCCACCCACTCCATCCTGCCTGTACACGCTTCTTCACCTCTCTTCCACACTCACCGTTACTTTGAACTATTGACCCCAAGTATTTAAACTCATCCACCTTCGCCACCTCTACTCCCTGCATCCTCACCATTCCTCTATACTCCCTCTCATTCACACACATATATTCTGACTTAGTCCTGCTGACCTTCATTCCTCTTCTCACTAGAGCATATCGCCATCTCTCCAAGGTCTCCTCCACCTGTTCCCTACTCTCACTACAGATCACAATGTCATCTGCAAACATCATAGCCCATGGGGACTCCTGTCTGATCTTGTCTGTCAACCTGTCCATCACCATTGCAAATAAGAAAGCGCTCAGAGCTGATCCTTGATGTAACCCCACCTCCACCTTAAACGCATCCGTCACTCCCACCACAGACCTCACCGCTGTCACACTACCCATGTACATATACTGTATCACTCTTACATACTTCTCTGACACTCCTGACTTCCTCATACAATACCACAACTCCTCTCTAGGCACCCTGTCATATGCTTTCTCTACATCTACAAAAACACAATGCAACTCCTTCTGACCTTCTCTGTACTTCTCCATCAACACTCTCAGAGCAAACATCGCATCTGTAGTGCTCTTTCCTGGCATGAAACCATACTGCTAATCAATAATCATCATGTCCCTTCTTAACCTAGCTTCCACTACTCTTTCCCATAACTTCATGCTGTGACTGATCAGTGTAATCCCTCTGTAGTTACTACAGCTCTGCACATCACCCTTATTCTTAAAAATCGGTACCAAAACACTTTTTCTCCATTCCTCAGGCATCCTCTCACTTTCTAAGATTTCATTAAACAATCTGGTTAAAAACTCCACTGCCATTTCACCTAAACACCTCCATGTTTCCCCAGGTATGTCATCATGGCCAACAGCCTTTCCATTCTTTATCCTCTTCATAGCTATTCTTACTTCCTCCTTACTAATCCATTGTACTTCATGATTTACTATCCCTACATCATCCAACCTTCTCTCTCTCTCATTCTCTTCATTCATCAACCCCTCAAAGTACTCTTTCCATCTCCTCAACACACTCTCCTCGCTTGTATGTTTCCCTCATTATCCTTTATCACCTTTACCTGCTGCACATCTTTCCTAGCTCGGTCCGTCTGTCTAGTCAATCGATACAGGTCCTTTTCTCCCTCCTTAGTGTCCAGTCTTTCATACAACTCTTCATATGCCTTATCCTTAGCCTTCACCACCTCTCTCTTTGCCATGCACCTCATCCCCTTAGACTCCTATCTACTTTCTTCATCTCTCTGACAATCCCACTTCTTGTTTGCCAACCTCTTTGCCTGTATACTCTTCTGTACTTCCTCATTCCACCACCATGTCTCCTTGTCGTCCTTCCTCTGTCCCGATGTGATACCAAGCACCTTTCTAGCCATCTCCCTTACTAGCTCTGCTGTAGTTACCCAGCTATTTGATAACTCTTCACTGCCACCCAGTGCCTGTCTTAACTCTTCCCTCAACTCCACCTCACAATTACCCTTTTTCAAAATTTCCACCATTTGATCCTTGGTGCTGCCCTCACACTCCTCCTCCTCTTCTTGATCACCAACGTCGTCCTACAAACCACCATCCTATGCTGCCTAATTACACTTTCTCTGGTCACCACTTTAAAGTCTCCAATCTCCTTCAGACTGGCCCTTTTACATAAGATATAATCCACCTGTGTGCATCTTCCTCCACTCTTGTATGTCACCCTATGCTCCTCCCTCTTGTTAAAATACGTATTCACCACAGCCATGTCCATCCTTTTTGCAAAATCCACTACCATCTTACCTTCTGCATTCCTTTGTTTAACACCATACCTACCCATCACTTCCTCATCCCCTCTGTTCTCTTCACCAACATGCCCATTGAAATCTGCTCCAATCACCACTCTCTCACCCTTGGGTACAGTCATCACCACTTCATCCAATTCACTCCAAAATTTTTCTTTCTCATCCATTGCACACCCAACTTGTGGAGCATATGCACAAACAACATTCATCATTACACCATCAATTTCCAGCTTCATAAACATCTTTCTATCCAACACTCTTTTCACCTCCAACACTCTTTGCATACTGTTCCTTCAGAATAACTCCTACGCCATTTCTCCTCCCATCCACACCATGATAAAACAATTTGAACCACCTCCGATACACCTAGCCTTACTCCCCTTCCATCTGGTCTCTTGCACACACAAAATACCAACCTTCCTTCTGTCCATCATATCAGCTAGCTCTCTTCCTATACCAGTCATGCTGCCAACATTCAAGGTTCTAACTCTCACTACCACAGTCCTAGCCTTTCTCCTCTCTTTCTGCCCATTAAATACAAAGACACTGCTAGGGAGAACTATGTTCACATAAGTAGCCATTTGTCCTATAAGCTTAGCATCATACCTGCTATATTGTAAATTGCTAGAAACAGATTGTTTTTAATATAAGTTAAGACTCCTCCACCTTTAATTACCTACTGTGCAGTAGCTGGTCTAAAGGTGTGAAAAGCATTATATCCTTGCACTGCCAGGGTACTCTCCATGACTTTAAACTGTGTCTCCATTACTACACAGATGTCTACACTCTTCCTCTTCGGGGAGAGGAAGACTTGCAGGGAGTGACACTTCTTGTTAAGACTTCCAGAACTGAGCAGTCCCACCTTCAGATATTCCTACACAGGTTCAGTTGTTTCAGGAGGTTTATCAGTTTGGCATTGCCTAAAAACACCATGGGAGTGGAAAAAGGTCTTTGTCAATATCTGAAAGTCTAGAGAGGATAAGTGCAGACTGTCCGTGGCAAAGCAGCGTGGCCTGTCAACCATGTCCTCCCAAGCCATCAAATATTGTACCCCCTGGAGTGACACCAGAAGCTAAGCCAGTTTTTAATCATTTTCTGGTAAATTTGAATACTCCACAGAAGGACACCCAAGACAAACTGATAAATTCTGTGGTACCAAAAAGGAGAAGATAGATAAAGAAAGATGGGTCATTTAAAACATTATTGGAGAGTTCTGGGAAAAATCAAACAGTTAGTAACAGACCCCTAGGAATGTTTAAGGTGGCCATTGCACACAATGCAAAAACACTTTGGTAACTAGTAGTGTCATTATTAGAAATAAAAAATATTTTCATCACAGGGCATTATTGTTGTGAGTCAAAAAATGTGGTATATGGATCTTTGTGTTCTAAGTGTCCTGCTTTTTACATAGGGAAAACCCAGAGGATGCTTAATAATCAAATTTATGAACATGTGCAAGATACAGAAAAATTGAAGACCACAAATGCCCTTTTCAGACACATAAAAGAAACTAAAGACCACAATTTTGCTTTTGTAGTTAAATGTTCAGATATTTAACATAGTAACACTCAATTAATGCAGCTGCATAAAAACAATGTGAAAAAACAAGTGCCACGGGATAAAAACAAACCAGACCCTTGGCTAACTAAAAATACAAAGTAACTTGTGACTTGAGATAAAGCCTGGAAGTCATGGCTACAAACCTAGCCTCAAACATCCCTGCAACAATATAAGTGGTTAAAGTCTTATAACAAACAATGCATAAAACAGGACAAAAAAGCTTATTATAGCAACATCGAAAATTTGTCAACAAACAATCCAAAAAAACATTTGGTAATCAATAAATACATTGCTCAATCTGGAAAATCAACCCAACCAGACCCTTCCAAAACCAATAATTCGCAAAGCATTACTTCAAAGTTTAATTCATATTTTATAAATACAGTAAAATCCTTCCTACAAAACAAAACTACTACAACTCCAGCCATCCCACCCTGATCTTTGAAAGCACCAGAGACCTTCACACTTACTCCAGTACCAGTGTCTGCTGTTATAAAATATCTATGCACTCTTAAGGACACCTTCACACTTACTCCAGTATCGATGTCTGCAGTTATAAAATATCTACGCACCCTTAAGGACACCTTCACACTTACTCCAGTACTGATGTCTGCAGCTGTAAAATATCTATGCATCCTTAAGGACACCTTGACACTTACTCCAGTACTGATGTCTGCAGTTGTAAAATAGCTACACACCCTTAAGGACAGCAGTCACTTCCCCTGACCAACTTCCATCTGAATGCCTTAGACTTGCTGTAGTTGACCTTGCATGTCCTGTTTTGATTTGAATAAACTTTCTTATGGAAAACATTCTATATAATACCCCTCCATAGGGTGGCTCATCAACTCTGGACCAATTGCCATTCTGTCATCCTTTTCCAAAATATTAGAAAAATGGTCTCTCTCATATATTATGCCTCATAACCTCCTCTCTCCCTCACAGAATCAATTCAGAAACAATCAAAGTACAACCACTGAAGATTTAAGGTTCACAGATATAATAAATCACAATAGAAATTCAGGTCTTCTAGCCTCATTTCTATTTCTAGATCCATCCAAGGCATTTGACACAGTCAATCATCAAATTCTCCTAACTAAAATCTCTTCATACAGGTAATAAGCCTCTTCAGTTAACTGGTTTCTTAGTTACCTCACCAATAGGTACCAAGCACTGAAATGGTGAGATGATTTCTCCTTTTTCCTACATCCTTCAGAGTCCCACAAGGCTCCATCCTAGAACCACTGCTGTATAACTTATTTATGAATGATCTAAACACAGCAGCCAAAGAGGCCACAGTAGAACAGTATGCTGATGACCTCACTCTAATATGTGCTGCTGGGAACCTACTCCTGCTATAAACATTCATTCAGACAGCTTTCTCCTCCATAGAAGCTTGGCTCAACAACTCACAGCACCTTCTGAATCCAAACCGCCTTAACTACTACTGTTCACCCCCAACTCTCCCTTCTCCCAAAAAACTAATTTTAATATCCTGTTATCCAACAAGACCAATATAGAACAGGGATTCCACACCAAACTACTAGGTGTGAATAAAAACAAGCACTTAAATCTGATTTCCACCTTCAGTAAGTCATAAAGAAGACTCAACAAAAGGTAGGCAGCCTCTATAGAGTAAAACATTACCTTACTGAGTCTGCTAGATAAAAGATCACCACTTCTTTTTACCCTGTTATATGTCTCTCCTAACCTAACCAAATTCAATGTAGAATAATGCTACAGTAAAGCAGCCAAAATCCTAACCAACAACACAGATCACATAATGGCTTAAAACAACTAAACGCCCTCAAAATAATTAATTGCAACTTTCAAACTACTGCATAAACCTAAGAATTTCCCATCTCTTCACTCCATCATTCAACATTACAGTACTACGAGACCTTCACTAACAAACGATTACTCTCCATAACTAACCCATAACAACAATGCAGGATACTCCCTGTATTCACACTGCATTACTAAAGCTGGATCCCCATCTCATCCCACTTAGGAACAGTCTTAAGGTGCTAATCTACCATCACATCCATGCCATCTCTTCCCTATTAAAACCAGTCCCTTCCTTTGCTAAACTAAATAAATCTAAACAAATAAGTACTGCTGTAGTCTACATACCCCACTAAAAAAGCACTGCTGTAGTCTACACCCCCACAAATAAGCACTGTTGTAGTCTACATACCCCCACAAATAAGCACTTCAGTAGTTTACATACCCCCAAATAAGCATCGCTGCAGTCTACATACCCCCACCAAAAAAGCAATGCTGTAGTCAACATACCCCCAGAAATAACCACTGCTGTAGTCTACATACCCCCACAAATAAGCACTGCTGTAGTCAACATACCCCACCAAAAAAGCACTGCTATAATCAGCATAGCCCCACAAATACCCACTGCTGTCGTCTAGATACCTCCACAAATAAGCACTGCTGTAGTCTACATACCCCACCAAAAAAGCACTGCTGTAGGCTACATACCCCAAAAAATAACCACTAATGTTGTCTACATACCCCCCAAAATAAACACAGCTGTAGTCCACATACCCCCACAAATAAGAAGTGCTGTAGTCTACATCCCCCACAAATAAGCCCTGCTGTAGTCTACATACCCCACAAATAAGTACTGCTGTAGTCTACATACCCCACAAATAAGCACTGCTGTAGTCTACATACCCCACAAATAAGCACTGCTGTAGTCTACATACCCCACAAATAAGCATTGACACTGCTGTAGTCTACATACTCCCACACAAATAAAAGCACTGCTGTAGTCTACTTACCCCACAAATAAGCACTGCTGTAGTCTACATACCCCACAAATAAGCACTGCTGTAGTCTACATACTCCACAAATAAACACTGCTGTAGTCTACATACCCCCACAAATAAACACTGCTGTAGTCTACGTACCCCCACAAATAAGGACTGTTGTAGTTCTGATAATACCCCACAAATAAGGACTGCTGTAGTCTATATACCACCAAAATAAACACTGCTGTAGACTACATACCACACAAATAAGCACAGCTGTAAATTTAAAAAAAAGCC
>NW_025049243.1:0-20040 GCF_019279795.1 Protopterus annectens | reverse complement strand
GCCTCACTGATCCCCCCTGTTCACAGGACAGTCATCCAACTCTGCCTCACTAACTAACATAACGTCTGGATCCCCACTGTTCATAGGACAGTGATCCAGCTGTGCCCCACTAACTAACCTAACACTTGGATCCCCCCTGTTCACAAGACAGTCATCCAGCTGTGCCTCACTAACTAACCTAACACCTGGATCCCCCTGTTCACAGGACAGTCATTCAGCTATGCCTCACTAACTAACCTAATGCCTGTATCCCCCCTGTTCACAAGGCAGTCATCCAGCTGTGCCTCACGAACTAACCTAATGCCTGGATGCCACCTGTTCACAGGACAGTTATCTAGCTGTGCCTCAATAACTTAACACCTGGATCCCCCTGTTCACAGGACAGTCATCCGGCTGTACCTCACTAACTAACCTAACGCCTGGATCCCCACTCATCACAGGACAGTCATCCAGCTGTGCCTCACTAACTAACCTAACAACTGATCCCCCCTGTTCACACTACAGTCATCCAGCTGTGTCTCATTAACTAACTTAATGCCTGGATCCCCCCTATTCACAGGACAGTCATCCAGCTGTGCCTCACTACCTAACCTAATCCCTGGATCCCTTCTGTTCACAGGACAGTCATCCAGCTGTGCTTCACTAACTAACTTAATGCCTGGGTCCCCCCTGTTCACAGGACAGTCATCCAGCTGTGCCTCAATAACTAACCAAAGACCAGGATCCCCCCTGTTCACAGGACAGTCATACAGCTGTGCCTCACTTACTTAATGCCTGGATCCCCCCTGTTCACAGGACAGTCATCCAACCATGCCTTAATAACTAACATAATGCCTGGGTCCTCCCTGTTCACAGGACACTCATCCAGCTGTGCCTCACTTCCTATCCTAAAACCTGGATTCCCCTCTGTCCACATGACAGTCATCCAGCTGTGCCTCTCTAACTTAATGCCTGGATCCCCCCTTTTCACAGTACAGTCATCCAGCTGTGCCTAACTAACTTAATGCCTGGATCCCCTCTGTTCACAGGACAGTCATCCAGCAGTGCCTCACTAACTAACTTAAAGCCTGGATCCCCCCTGTTCACAGGACAGTCATCCAGCTGAGCCTCACTACCTAACTTAACACCTGGATCTCCCATGTTCACTTGACAGTCCATCCAGCTGTGGCTCACTAACTTAATGCCTGGATCCCCTCTGTTTACAGGACAGTCATCCAGCAGTGCCTCACTAACTTAATGTCTGGATCTCCCCTGTTTATAAGGCAATCATCTATCTGAGCCTCACTAACTAATTTAATCACCTGGATCCCCTCTATTCAAAGGACAGTCATCCACAGGATCCCCACTATTCACAGGATAGTGATCCAGCTTTGCCTCTCTAACTAACCGAACACCTGGATCCACACTGTTCACAAAACAATCATCCAGCTGTGCCTCACTAACTAATCTAATGCCTGGATCCCCACGGTTCACAGGACAGTCATCCAGCTGTGCCTCACTACCTAACGTAACACCTGGATCTGAGGAACACAGTTGGATGACTGTCCTGTGAACAGGATTGATCCAGGCATTAAGCAAGTGCGGCACAGCTGCATGACTGTCCTGTGAACAGGGGGGATCCCGGTCTTTGGTTAGTTAGTGAGGCACAGCTGGATGACTGTCCTGTGAATAGGGGATCCAGGCATTAAGTTAGTTAGTGAGACACAGCTGGATGACTGTCTTGTGAACAGGGGGGATCCAGGTGTTAGGTTAGTTAGTGAGGCACAGCTGGATGACTGTCCTGTGATGAGGGGGATCCAGGCATTAGGTTAGTTAGTGAGGTACAGCTGGATGACTGTCCTGTGAACAAGGGGGATCCAGGCCTTAAGTTAGTTAGGGAGACACAGCTGGATGATTGTCCAGTGAACAGGGGGCATCCAGGTGTTAGGTTAGTTAGTGAGGCACAGCTGGATGAGTGTCTTGTGAACAGGGGGTATCCAGGCATTAAGTTAGTTAGGGTTACTCAGCTGGAGGACTGTCCTGTGAACAGGGGGGATCCTGGTGTTTGGTTAGTTAGTGAGGCTCAGCTGGATGACTGTCCTGTGAACAGGGGGATCCAGGCATTAAGTTAGTTAGTGAGACACAGCTGGATGATTGTCTGGTGAACAGGGGGCATCCAGGTGTTAGGTTAGTTAGTGAGGCACACCTGGATGACTGTCCTGTGAACAGGGGGGATCCAGGCATTAAGTTAGTGAGGCACAGCTGGATGACTGTCCTGTGAACAGGGAGGTCCAGGCGTTAAGTTAGTTAGTGAGGCACAGCTGGATGACTGTGCTGTGAACAGGGGGTACACAGGCGTTAAGTTAGTGAGGCACAGCTGGGTGACTGTCCTGTGAATAGGGATATCCAGGCATTATGTTAGTTAGTGAGGCACATCTGGATGACTGTCCTGTGAAGATTGGGTATCCAGGCATTAAGTTAGTTAGTGAGGCACAGCTGGATGACTGTCCTGTGAACAGAGTTGATCCAGGTGTTAAGTTAGTTAGTGAGGCACAGCTGGATGACTGTCCTGTGAACAGGGGGGATCCTGGTGTTTGGTTAGTTAGTGAGGCTCAGCTGGATGACTGTCCTGTGAACAGGGGGGATCCAGGCATTAAGTTAGTTTGTGAGGCACAGCTGGATGACTGTCCTGTGAACAGGGGGGATCCAGGCGTTAAGTTAGTTAGTGAGGCACAGCTGGATGACTGTCCTTTGAACAGGGGGGATCCAGGCATTAAGTTAGTTAGTGAGGCACAGCTGGATGACTGTCCTGTGAACAGGGGGTTCCAGGTGTTAAGTTAGTGAGGCACAGCTGGATGACTGTCCTGTGAACAGGGGGGATCCAGGTGTTAGGTTAGTTAGTGAGGCACAGCTGGATGACTGTCCTGTGATGGAGGATCCAGAAGTTAGGTTAGTTAGTGAGGTACAGCTGGATGACTGTCCTGTGAACAGGAGGGATCCAGGCATTAAGTTAGTTAGTGAGACACAGCTGGATGATTGTCTGGTGAACAGGGAGCATCCAGGTGTTAGGTTAGTTAGTGAGGCACACCTGGATGACTGTCCTGTGAACAGGGGATCCAGGCATTAAGTTAGTGAGGCACAGCTGGATGACTGTCCTGTGAACAGGGAGGTCCAGGCATTAAGTTAGTTAGTGAGGCACAGCTGGATGACTGTCCTGTGAACAGGGGGTATCCAGGCGTTACGTTAGTGAGGCACAGCTGGGTGACTCCTGTGAATAGCGGGCATCCAGGCATTAGGTTAGTCAGTGAGGCACATCTGGATGACTGTCCTGTGAAGATGGGGTATCCAGGCATTAAGTTAGTTAGTGAGGCACAGCTGGATGACTGTCCTGTGAACAGAGTTGATCCAGGCATTAAGTTAGTTAGTGAGGCACAGCTGGGTGACTGTCCTGTGAAAAGGGGGATCCTGGTGTTTTGTTAGTTAGTGAGGCTCAGCTGGATGACTGTCCTGTGAACAGGGGAGATCCAGGCGTTAAGTTAGTTGTGAGGCACAGCTGGATGACTGTCCTTTGAACAGGGGGGATGCAGGCATTAAGTTAGTTAGTGACGCACAGCTGGATGACTGTCCTCTGAACAGGGGGTTCCATGTAAAAAAATCGAAAAACCAAAACCAGACCAAGTAAATACAAAAAGGCAAACAGCAGCTGAAATGACACCAAAGAAATAGCGTAATACCCTTTATTCACCGCTTTCATCCGTAGACTTCATCAGAATAAAATAGTTCACAAAATTGTGCCTTAAATACATCACTAATTACCACAACATAATTGAAACTAATTATTCTATTATAAAATCACTACATTTTAAAAAACATTTTTAAAAAAACAGAAACATTGTTATATAATATGAAGGCATACTAAGTCATTAGTTTTGTCAACCTTAAGTTTCTGATGTTTAAGAAAACATTTCACATTAATAGACTCGTTTAGTCCGGGTGGACAATCTGACTTTAATTTAATCTGCCACTGGGTTTCCTTTTGTAACAAAAAATTCTTGTAGTCACCCTCCCTCATGTTTTTGTAACAAACTTCTAATATAGAAAATAAAAATTTATTAAAAGTCTTACACACTAAACTGTGTTTAAAAAGAGCATTTTTCTCATCCTTGATTTTAATACAATATAAGTGTTCCCTGATGCGTGTCCTCAGCTCCCTTGTCGTCATACCCACATAAAATGCGGTACATGATGAACAAAGTGCTATATAAACTATACCTGAAGTGCGACAATTTACATAACCAGGTACAGGAAGAATTTTTTCTGAAGTTGTCACCGAAATATAGGGACCAATTGAAATGTACCTGCACATGTTGCAATCATGGCAACAGTACATTCCCTTCTTTTTTGTAATAACACTACACTCGTTATTGTCATGTTGTTCTAAAATTTTCTTTAAATTGT
This sequence comes from Protopterus annectens, assembly GCF_019279795.1. Taxonomy (NCBI): domain Eukaryota; kingdom Metazoa; phylum Chordata; order Ceratodontiformes; family Protopteridae; genus Protopterus; species Protopterus annectens. The sequence goes on along the minus strand of NW_025049243.1, from coordinate 15,603 downwards.
TGTCATTCCTTTGAACAAACAAAGGTTTCTCACCTAAAATACCATACATTTCAGCATTACCTTTAATAACTCTCCAATTTTTTATTACAATACTTTGAATACGTTGACTATCAGAATTCATCCCCAATGAACAAACCATACCAATAGTTGATTTACTACCAGAATTGGTAACCATAGAATTTGTTTTCTCCAAGGACAAACTTAGTAATGGTAAAAAATGACTAGTACGTCTATTGTAAATATCATTAGCTATATGTATAAGATCTGATTTAGGAAAACCTCTATTATAGAACAAAGAAATAATAAAACCAAATTCTTGCAGAACGTCAGATTCCTTTGACGTCATACGGCTGGCTCTGATGAATTGCCCTTTCGGAATATTAGAAATTACATGTCTTGGATGCCCACTCTTATAGTGAAGGTATCCATTATTGAAAGTCTTTTTTCTGTGTATGGTACTATGTATCCTCTTTTCTTCAACATCCCACCTTAAATTAACATCTAAAAAGTCAATGTTTATTCCTTTACCACCAATAACAAACTTAATATAAGAAGAAAAAGAATTGATGTCAGTAAGAAACAAATTGATGCATATATCACTTTCATCAATGATAAAAAACAAATCATCAATAAAATGGCAATGAAACAAAATATGGTACTTTTCTATCAAAAAATGGCATAAATTGACGTTCCCACACTGCCATCACTACATTGGCATATGCAGGAGCAGCTGAAGACCCCATAGCTGCACCTCTTTTTTGTCTATAATAATTCTGTTCAAAAAGAAAAAAAATATTCTCTAAAATAATCTCCAAATACCTACATATTAAAGAAATGGTTCTTTGAGAAAAACCAGAATAAAAATTTAACAAAAAATTCTGTACAGCTTCTATGCCTTGATCCTGAGGGATACAAGTGTATAATGACACAACATCCACAGTTAGCATTAAATGCTGATTAGGATCAAAATTGAATGTAGAAAGAAAAGAATTCAACTTTGTTAAAAAGTGCCAAGAATCACGTAAAAATGAAGTTTCATGAATAATAGTAGGACCTAACAAGGCATCAATAACTAATGCCAACCCTTCAGTGATTGAATGAGGGGAGGAAACAATTGGTCTGAAGGGGGGATCCACAAGAGATTTATGAGATTTAGGGATTCCAAAAAGTACCCCAATGCGTGGCTGATCAATAACACAAAATTCATACAATTCACAACTAATGTCACCCTCCATGAGGGCTTCATATAAATATGAATATATAGAACGTTGACGCTTGTGAATCTCAAAAATTGAAATAATCTCATATTCATCTCTGTTGTTCAATAGTTTCAAAATCCCTTCTGTATAAGAGTCTTTTGTCATGATAACAATATTGTTGCCCTTATCACTTTTCATAAACCTTACTTTATTACTCATTGCTTTTAGTTTTTTCAAAGCTCTAAATTCAGAAGGTGTAAGATTATAATCAATTTTGTGCATTTTATCTAACAACAAACCAACATCCTGCAAACAATTTTCTTCAAAAATACTTAAAGTATGATGTAATTTAGGACAAAAATTGGATGGCTTAATAAACACTTGATTAGATGTAGATACATCATGTAACAAATAATGTAAATTAAGTTTTCTAACATACTTTTTGATGTCAATGACAGTTTTAACATAATCAGCCCTTGAATGTGGTACAAAATTCAAACCAAGCTTTAAAACATTCATTTCGTCGGGAGAAAATACATAATCAGTCAAATTAATTACACTGAAATGACTATGTGCATATTCTAGGTTTCGTCCCCCGACGAATGGGAATTCAAAAAAGTCCGGCTCCTGGTTAAAACAGTCTTTGTTGATGCTTGATGTTTCTTGTTAGAAAAAGAAGAAGAACCCCCAGGATGACCTGGTTATGTAAATTGTCGCACTTCAGGTATAGTTTATATAGCACTTTGTTCATCATGTACCGCATTTTATGTGGGTATGACGACAAGGGAGCTGAGGACACGCATCAGGGAACACTTATATTGTATTAAAATCAAGGATGAGAAAAATGCTCTTTTTAAACACAGTTTAGTGTGTAAGACTTTTAATAAATTTTTATTTTCTATATTAGAAGTTTGTTACAAAACATGAGGGAGGGTGACTACAAGAATTTTTTGTTACAAAAGGAAACCCAGTGGCAGATTAAATTAAAGTCAGATTGTCCACCCGGACTAAACGAGTCTATTAATGTGAAATGTTTTCTTAAACATCAGAAACTTAAGGTTGACAAAACTAATGACTTAGTATGCCTTCATATTATATAACAATGTTTCTGTTTTTTTAAAAATGTTTTTTAAAATGTAGTGATTTTATAATAGAATAATTAGTTTCAATTATGTTGTGGTAATTAGTGATGTACTTAAGGCACAATTTTGTGAACTATTTTATTCTGATGAAGTCTACGGACGAAAGCGGTGAATAAAGGGTATTACGCTATTTCTTTGGTGTCATTTCAGCTGCTGTTTGCCTTTTCGTATTTACTAGGGGGTTCCATGTGTTAACTTAGTGAGGCACAGCTGGATGACTGTCCTGTAAACAGGGGGGATCCAGGCATTAAGTTAGTGAGGCACAGCTGGATGACTGTCCTGTGAATAGGGGGCATCCAGGTGTTAGGTTAGTGAGGCACAGCTGGATGACTGTCCTGTGAAGAGGGGGTATCCAGGCATTAAGTTAGTTAGTGAGGCACAGCTGGATGACTGTCCTGTGAACAGAGTTGATCCAGGCATTAAGTTAGTTAGTGAGGCACAGCTGGATGACTGTCCTGTGAACAGTGGGTATCCAGGCATTAAGTTAGTTAGTGAGGCACAGCTGGATGACTGTCATGTGAACAGATTTGATCCAGGCATTAAGTTAGTTAGTGAGGCACAGCTTTATGACTGTCCTGTGAACAGGGGGGTTCAGGCGTTAAGTTAGTGAGTGAGGCACAGCTGGATGACTGTCATGTGAAAAGGGGGGATCCAGTCGTTATGCTAGTGAGGCACAGCTGGATAACTGTCCTGTGAACAGGTGGGATCCAGGTGTTAGGTTAGTTAGTGAGGCACAGCTGGATGACTGCCTTGTGAACAGGGGGGATCCAGGTGTTAGGGTAGTTAGTGTGGCACAGCTGGATCACTGTCCTATGAACAAGGGGGATCCAGACGTTATGTTAGTTTGTAAGGCACAGTTGGATGACTGTTCTGTGAACAGGGTGGTCAAAGCATTAGTTAGATAGTGAGGCACAGCTTGATGACTGTCCTTTGAATAGGGGGGATCCATGCGTTAAGTTAGTTAGTGAGACACAGTTGGATGACTGTCCTGTGAACATGGGGTGGCCAGGCATTATGTTAGTGAGGCACATCTGGATGTCTGCTCTGTGAGCAGTGGAGCCCAGGTATTAAGTTAGTTAATGAGGCACAGCTGGATGACTGCCCTGTGAACAGAGTTGATCCAGGCATTAGGTTAGTTAGTGAGGCACAGCTGCTTGACTGTATTGTGAACAGGGGGAATCCAGGCATTAAGTTTTTGAGGCACAAGTGGATGACTGTCCTGTGACGAGGGGGGGGGGTCCAGGCATTAAGTTAGATAGTGAGGCACAGCTGGATGTCATGTGAACAGGGGGGATCCAGGTGTTAAATTAGTGAGGCACAGCTGACTGTCCTGTGAACAAGGGTGATCCATGCATTATGTTAGTGAGGCACAGTAGGATGACTGTCCTGTGAATAGTGGGGATCCAGGCATTACTTTCGGTAAAGCTGGATGACTGTCCTATGAAAAGGGGGATCCAGGCATAAAGTTAGTTAGTGAGTTAGAGCTGAATAACTGTCCTGTGAACAGGGGAGTCCAGGCGTTAAGTTAGTTAGTGAGGCACAGCTGGATGACTGTCCTGTGAATAGTGGGGATCCAGGCATTGAATTAGTTAGTGAGGCACAGCTAGATGATTGTCTTATGAACAGGGGGATCCAGACATTAAGTTAGTGAGGCACTGCTGGATGACTGTCCTGTGAACAGAGGGGATCCAGGCATTAAGTTAGTGAGCCACAGCTGGATGGACTGTCAAGTGAACATGGGAGATCCAGGTGTTAAGTTAGGCAGTGAGGCACAGCTGGATGACTGTCCTGTGAACAGGGGGATCCAGGCATTAGGTTAGTTAGTGAGGCACAGCTGGATGACTGTCATGTGAACAGGGGATCCATGTGTTAGGTTAGTTAGTGGAGCACAGCTGGATCACTGCCCTATGAACAAGGGGGATCCAGACATTATGTTAGTTAGTGAGGCACAGTTGGATGACTGTCCTGTGAACAGGGGGGTCCAGGCGTTAAGTTAGATAGTGAGGCACAGCTGGATGACTGTCCTGTGAATAGGGGATCCAGGTGTTAAGTTAGTTAGTGAAGCACAGCTGGATGACTGTCCTGTGAACAGGGGCGACCCAGGCATTAAGTGAGTGAGGTACAGCTGGATAACTGTCTTGTGAACATGAGGGATCCAGGCATTAAGTTAGTGAGGCACAGCTAGATGCCTGTCCTGTAAACATGGGGGTCCAGGCATTAAGTTAGTGAGGCACAGCTGGATGACTGTCCTGTAAAAAGGGGGGATTCAGGCATTAGTTAAGTTAGTGAGGCACAGCTGGTTGACTGTCCTGTGAACAGGGGGGATCCAGGCATTAAGTTAGAAAGGCACAGGTGGATGACTGTCCTGTGAACAGGGGGGATCCAGGCATTAAGTTAGTGAGGCACAGCTGGATGACTGTCCTGTGAACAGGGGGGATCCAGGTGTTAAGTTAGTGAGGCACAGCTGGATGACTGTCCTGTGAACAGGGGGATCCAGGCATTAATTTAGTTAGTGAGGCACAGCTGGATGACTGTCCTGTGAACAGGGGGATGCAGGCATTAAGATAGTGAGGCACAGCTGGATGACTGTCCTGTGAACAGGAGGGGATCCAGGCCTTAAATTAGTAAGTGAGGCACAGCTAGATAATTTTGTTATGAACAGGGGAGATCCAGACATTAAGTTAGTGAGGCACTGCTGGATGACTGTCCTATGAACAGAGGGGATCCAGGCATTAAGTTAGTGAGGCACAGCTGGATAACTGTCAAGTGAACAGGGGAGATCCAGGTGTTAGGTTAGGTAGTGAGGCACAGCTGGATGACTGTCCTGTGAACAGGGGGGATCCAGGCATTAAGTTAGTTAGTGAGGCACAGCTGGATGACTGTCCTGTGTACAGGGGGGATCCAAGTGTCAAGTTCATGAGGCACAGCTGGATGACTGCCCTGTCAACAAGGGGATCTAGGCATTAGAGGATCAAAGGTCTCAAACAGATGCCATATGCTGCTCGGTTAAAAAAACTCCAGCTCTTCTCAGTTGCATACCGCCTACTTCAAGGCGATCTATGCCTGACATACAAAGCTATGTCAAATCCAGAATTAATGGACATGCTCCACCTCAGTAAATCTAAATCCCTTAGAGCCACACGCTCGAGGGCTTGAACCTCAGCACAGAAATAAATAGAACTTGATGGAGGGACAGGTTCATAACCCAGGGGCTCCCTTCGCTCTGGAATAGAATTCCAGTTCATGTGAGGCAGAGCACCTCACTGAATCTCTTCAAGAAGAATCTCAATAGGTGGATGGGGGATCATAGATTTGTCCCAGGGATTACTCCCATGTCACTATTAGACAGAGGTAAACTAAACCTTAAAAATGGCACAGTATACTCAAATCAAGGGGTGGCGTAAGCCATACAGAATCGGGCTAGGCTTATAATTGCCTCAGGGCAGATAGCCTAGTATAAACCTATGAACCTATTAAGTTAGTTAGTGAGACACAGGTGGATGTTTGACTTATGAGCAGGGGGATCCAGACATTAAGTTAGTGAGGCACTGCTGGATGACTGTCCTGTGAACAGAGAAGATCCAGGCATTAAGTTAGTGAGGCACAGCTGGTAGACTGTCCTGTGAACAGGGGGGATCCAGGCATTCCGTTAGTTTGTGAAGCACAGTTGGATGACTATCCAGTGAACAGGGAGGATCCAAGAATTAAGTTATTGAAGCACATCTGGATGACTGTCCTGTGAACAGGGGGGATCCAGGTGTTAAGTTTGCTTGCGAGATACAGCTGGATGACTGCTCTGTGAATAGGGGGGTTCCAGGCGTTAAGCTAGTGAGGCACAGCTGGATGACTGTCCTGTAGACAGGAGATTCCAGACATTAAATTAGTTAGTGAGGCACATCTGGATGACTGTCCTGTGAAAAGGGCATTCCAGGTGTTAGTGATGCACAGCTGGATGACTGTCCTGTGAACATGAGGGATCCAGGGATAAGTTTAGGTAGTGAGGCACAGCTGGATGACTGTCCTGTGAATAGGGGGCATCCAGGCGTTAATTTAGTTAGTGAGGCACAGAGAGGTGACTGTCCTGTGAACAGATGGGATTCATGTGTTAAGTTATTGAGGCACAAATGGAAGACTGTCCTGTAAACAGGTGGGATCCAGGCGTTAGTTTAGTTCTTGAGGCACAGCTGGATGACTGCCTTGTAAACAGGGGGGAACCAGCCGTTAGGTCAGTTAGTGAGGCACAGCTGAATGACTGTCCAGTGAACAGGGGGATCCAGGTGTTAGGTTAGTTAGTGAGGCACAGCTGGATGACTGTCTTGTGAATGGGGGGATCCAGGTGTTAGGTAAGTGAGTGAGCCACAACTGGATGACTGTCCTAAGAACAGGGGGAATGCAGGCATTATGCTAGTTAGTGATGCACAGTTGGATGAGTGTCCTGTGAACAGGGGGGTCCAGGCGTTAAGGTAGTTAGTGTGGCACAGCTGGATGACTGTCCTGTGAACAGGGGGGGATCCAGGCATTATGTTAGTGAGGCACAGCTGGATGACTGTCCTGTGAACAGGGGTGATCCAGGCATTAAGTTAGTGAGGCACAGCTGGATGCCTGTCCTGTGAACAGGGGGGTCCAGGCATTAAGTTTGTTAGTGAGGCACAGCTGGATGACTGTCCTGTGAACAGGTGTATCCATGCATTGGGTTAGTTAGTGAGGCACAGCTGGTTGACTGTCCTGTGAACAGGGGGGATCCAGGCATTAAATCAGTGAGGCACAGCTGAAAGACTGTCCTGTGAACAGGGGGGATCCAGGCATTAAGTTAGTTAGTGAGGCACAGCTGGATGACTGTCCTGTGAACAAGGGGAATCCAGGCGTTAAGTTAGTGAGGCACAGCTGGATGACTGTCCTGTGAACAGGGGGATCCAGGCATTAAGTTAGGTAGTGAGGCACAGCTGGATGACTGTCCTGTGAACAGGGGATCCAGGTGTTAGGTTAGTTAGTGAGGTACAGCTGGATGACTGTCCTGTGAACAGGTAGGATCCAGGCATTAAGTTAGTTAGTGAGGCACAGCTGGATGACTGTCCTGTGAACAGTGGGGATCCAGGTGTTAAGTTAGTTAGGCACAGCAGGAAGACTGTCCTGTGGACAAGGGGGATCCAGGCATTAAGTTAGTGAGGCACAGCTGGATGACAGTACTTTGAACAGGGGGGATCCAGGCATTAAGTTAGTTAGTGAGACAGCTGGATGACTGTCCTGTGAACATTGGGGAATCCAGGCATTAGGTTAGTTAGTAAGATACAGCTGGATGACTGTCCTGTGACCAGGAGGAATCCAGGCATTAAGTTAGTTAGTTAGGCACAGCTGAATGACTGTCCTGTGAACAGGGCGGTCCAGGGGTTAAGTTAGTGAGGCACAGCTGGATGACTGTCCTTTGTACAGGGGGGATACAGGAGTCAAGTTCATGAGGCACCGCTGGATGACTGCCCTGTGAACAAGTGGATCCAGCCATTAGGTTAGTTAGTGAGACACAGCTGAATGATTGTCTTATGAACAGGGAGATCGAGACATTAAGTTAGTGAGGCACTGCTGGATGACTGTCCTGTGAACAGAGAGGATCGAGGAATTACATTAGTGAGGCACAGTTGGATGACTGTGCTGTGAACAGGGAGGATCCAAGCATTAAGTTAGTGAGGCACAGCTGGATGACTGTCCAGTGAACAGGGGGAATCCAGGCATTAAGTTTGTTTGTGAGATACAGCTGGATGACTGCTCTGTGAATAGGGGGGTTCCAGGTGTTAAGTTAGTGAGGCACAGCTGGATGACTGTCCTGTGAACAGGGGGGATCCAGGCATTAAGTTAGTTAGTGAGGCACAGCTGGATGACTGTCCTGTGAACAGGGCATTCCAGGTGTTAAGTTAGTGAGGCACAGCTGGATGACTGTCCTGTGAACAAGAGGGATGCAGGGATTAGGTTAGGTAGTGAGGCACAGCTGGATAACTTTCCTGTGAATAGGGGGGATCCAGGCATTAATTTAGTATGACTGTACTGGGGACAGGGGGGATCCAGGTGTTAGGTTAGTTAGTGAGGCACAGCTGGATGACTGTCCTGTGATGGGGGGGTCCAGGCATTAGGTTAGTTAGTGAGGTATAGTTGGATGACTGTCCTGTCAGCAGGGGGGATTCAGGCATTATGTTAGTTAGTGAGACACAGCTGGATGACTGTCCGGTGAATAGGGGGTATCCAGGTGTCAGAATAGTTTGTGAGACACACCTGGATGATTGTCCTGTGAACAGGTGGGATGCAGGCGATAATGTGGTGAGGCACAGCTGGATGACTGTCCTGTGAACAGGGAGGTCCAGGAGTTAAGTTAGTTAGTGAGGCACAGCTGGATGACTGTCCTGTGAACAGGGGGTATCCAGGCATTAAGTTAGTGAGGCACAGCTGGATGACTGTCCTGTGAATAGGGGGCATCCAGGCATTAAGTTAGTTAGTGAGGCACAGCTGGATGACTGTCCTCTGAACAGGGGGTATCCAGGCATTAAGTTAGTTGGTGAGGCACAGCTGGATGACTGTCCTGTGAATAGGTGGGATCCAGGCGTTAGTTAGTTAGTGAGGCACAGCTGGATGACTGTCCTGTGAATAGGGGGCATCCAGGTGTTAAGTTAGTTAGTGAGGCACAGCTGGATGACTGTCCTGTGAACAGGGGGTATCCAGGCATTAAGTTAATTAGTGAGGCACAGCTGTATAAATGTCCTGTGAACAGTGGGGAGCCAGGCGTTAGGATAGTTAGTGAGGCACAGCAGGATGACTGTCCTGTGAACTTGGGGTTCCAGACATTAAGTTAGTTAGTGAGGCACAGCTGGATGACTGTCCTGTGAACAGGGGGGATCCAGGTGTTAGGTTAGTTAGTGGGGCACAGCTGGATCACTGTCCTATGAACAGGGGGATCCAGGCATTATGTTAGTTAGTGAGGCACAGTTGGATGACTGTCCTGTGAACAGGGGGGTCCAGGCATTAAGTTAGTTAGTTAGGCACAGCTGGGTGGCTGTCCTGTGAATAGGGGCGATCCAGGCATTAAGTTAGTGAGGCATAGCTGGATGACTGTCCTATGAACACGGGGGCGCCACACATTAGATTAGTGAGGCACAGCTGGATGCCTGTCTTATGAATAGGAGGGTCCAGGAATTAAGTTTGTTAGTGAGGCATAGCTGAATGACTGTCCTGTGAAGATGGGGGATCCATGCATTAGGTTAGTTAGTGAGGCACAGCTGGTTTACTGTCCTGTGAACAGGGGGTATCCAGGCATTAAGTTAGTGAGGCACAGGTGGATTACAGTCTTGTGAATAGGGGGGATAGAGGCATTAAGTTAGATAGTGAGGCACAGCTGGATGACTGTCCTGTGAACAGGGGGGATCGAGGCATTAGGTTAGTGAGGCACAGCTGGATGACTGTCCTGAGAACAGGGGGAATCCAGGCATTAGGTTAGTGAGGCACAGCTGGAAGACTGTCCTGTGAATAGGGGGGATCCAGGCATTAAGTTAGTTAGTGAGGCACAGCTGGATGACTGTCCTGTGAACAAGGGGAATCCAGGCGTTAAGTTAGTGAGGCACAGTTGGATGACTGTCCTGTGAACAGGGGGGATCCAGGCATTAAGTTAGTTAGTGAGACACAGCTGGATGACTGTCTTGTGAACAGGGGGATCCAGATGTTAGGTTAGTTAGTGAGGTACAGCTGGATGACTGTCCTGTGACCAGGAAGAATCCAGGTATTAAGTTAGTTAGTGAGACACAGCTGGATGACTGTCCTTTGAACAGGGGGGATCCAGGCATTAGGTTAGTTAGTGAGATACAGCTGGATGACTTTCCTGTGAACAGGGCGGTCCAGGGATTAAGCTAGTGAGGCACAGCTGGATGACAGTCCTGTGACCAGGAGGAATCCAGGCATTAAGTTAGTGAGACACAGCTGGATGACTGTCCTGTGACCAGGAGGAATCCAGGCATTAAGTTAGTTAGGCACAGCTGGATGACTGTCCTGTGAACAGGGCGGTCCAGGCGTTAAGTTAGTGAGGCACAGCTGGATGACTGTCCTGTGAACAGTGGGGATCCAGGCGTTAAGTTAGTTAGTGAGGCACAGCTGGATGACTGTCCTGTGAACAGGGGAATCCAGGCATTAGGTTAGTTTGTGAGGTACAGCTGGATGACTGTCCTGTTAACAGGGGGAATCCAGGCATTAAGTTAGTTAGTTAGGCACAGCTGGATGACTGTCCTGTGAACGGAGGGTCCAGGCATTAAGTTAGTGAAGCACAGCTGGGTGACTGCCCTGTGAACAGGGGGGATCCAGGCATTAAGTTAGTTAGTTAGGCACAGCTGGATGACTGTCCTGTGAACAGGGGGAATCCAGCCACTAAGTTATTGAGGCACAGCTGGATGACAGTATTGCAAACAGGGGGGATCCAGGCATTAGGTTTGTTAGTGAGACACAGCTGGATGACTGTCCTGTGATCAGGGGGGATCCAGCTGTTAGGTTGGGTAGTGAGGCACAGCTGGATGACTGTCCTTTGAACAGGTGGGTCCAGGCATTAAGTTAGTTAGTGAGGCACAGCTGGATGACTGTCCTGTGAATAGGGGGGATCCAGGTGTTAGGTCAGTTAGTGGGGAACAGTTGGATCAATGTCCTATGAAAAGGGGGATTCAAGGATTATGTTAGTTAGTGAGGTTAACATGAACAGCAGGTAAAAAGCAGCACTAAAGCCTCAACGCTACACAGTGCTAGCCTTAACAACTGGAACCTGACTGAACACTGCAACAGTAGACTAGTGGCGGTTTACATCTTTTGAAATGTAGTAGCAACATAACAGCCAGGTCTAATATTAAACAGTCAGGATAATATGGACATCCGCTCATTAAAGAACCGACGGATATCCATATTTTTATTATGAATTTTTATTTATGTATAGGCATACTTTTATATGCCATTATTGTTTTATATACTGTTTCATACACTGTATTTTGCAGAGTATAAAGTGGCTGTTGAAAATGTTGTACCGCCACATTTTAAAGGTGTTCAGAAGCCACTTGCAACAAGTGGTTTACTGTTGCAGTGTTCAATTGGAAATAAGGGTTGTTCCTTTATTAATTGCTTTCTTTAGTAATTACTTGTAATTAGTTGTGTATTTAAGGAGCGTTTTATTTGCTGCTTGTTACCTCTGAAGAAGCCACCTAGTGTGTGTGGCGAAAACGCTGTTTCACTGTTTAAACAAAATAAATTGCGTTCAGGTTTTAAACGCTTGTCTCTTCATTTTGGGATCCGTTTTTTCACTTGTTTGTGGACTTTACCTGGTTAGTTAGTGAGGTACAGTTGGATGAGTGTCCTGTGAACAGGGGGGTCCAGGCATTAAGTTAGTTAGTGAGGCACAGCTGGATGACTGTCCTGTGAATAGGGGGGATACATTCATTAAGTTAGTGAGGCATAGCTGGATGACTGTCCTATGAACAGGGGGGATTCACGCATTAGGTTAGTGAGGCACAGCTGGATGCCTGTCTTATGAATAGCAGGGTCCAGGCATTAAGTTTGTTAGTGAGGCACAGCTGGACGACTGTCCTGTGAAGACGGGGGATCCTTGCATTAGGTTAGTTAGTGAGGCACAGCTGGTTGACTGTCATGTGAACAGGGGGGATCCAGGCATTAAGTTAGTGAGGCACAGGTGGATTACAGTCTTGTGAACAGGGGGGATACAGGCATTAAGTTAGATAGTGAGGCACAGCTGGATGACTGTCCTGTGAACAGGGGGGATCCAGGCATTAAGTTAGTGAGGCACAGCTGGAAGACTGTCCTGGGAACAGTGGGAATCCAGGCAGTAAGTTAGTTAGTGAGGCACAGCTGGATGACTGTCCTGTGAACAAGGGTGATCCAGGCGTTAAGTTAGTGAGGCACAGCTGGAAGACTGTCCTGGGAACAGTGGGAATCCAGGCAGTAAGTTAGTTAGTGAGGCACAGCTGGATGACTGTCCTGTGAACAAGGGGATCCAGGCGTTAAGTTAGTGAGGCACAGCTGGATGACTGTCCTGTGAACAGGGGGATCCAGGCATTAAGTTAGTTAGTGAGACACATCTGGATGACTGTCTTGTGAACAGGGGGAATCAAGATCTTAGGTTAATTAGTGAGGTACAGCTGGATGAGTGTCCTGTGACCAGGAGAAATCCAGGCATTAAGTTAGTTAGTGAGACACAGCTGGATGACTGTCCTTTGAACAGGGATCCATGCATTAGGTTAGTTAGTGAGATACAGCTGGATAACTTTCCTGTGAACAGGGCGGTCCAGGGGTTAAGTTGGGGAGGCACAACTGGATGGCTGTCCTGTGACCAGGAGGAATCCAGGCATTAAGTTAGTTAGTGAGGCACAGCTGGATGACTGTCCTGTGACCAGGGGGAATCCAGACATTAAGTTAGTTAGTTAGGCACAGCTGGATGACTGTCCTGTGAACAGGGCGGTCCAGGCGTTAAGTTAGTGAGGCACAGCTGGATGACTGTCCTGTGAACAGTGGGGATCCAGGCGTTAAGTTAGTTAGTGAGGCACAGCTGGATGACTGTCCTGTGAACAGGGGGGATCCAGGCATTAGGTTAGTTAGTGAGGTACAGCTGGATGACTGTCCTGTGAACAGGGGGAATCCAGACATTAAGTTAGTTAGTTAGGCAGAGCTGGATGACTGTCCTGTGAACAGGAGGGTCCAGGCATTAAGTTAGTGAAGCACAGCTGGATGACTGTCCTGTGAACAGGGGGGATCCAGGCATTAAGTTATTGAGGCACAGCTGGATGACAGTATTGTGAACAGGGGGGATCCAGGCATTAGGTTTGTTAGTGAGACACAGCTGGATGACTGTCCTGTGATCAGGGGGGATCCAACTGTTAGGTTAGGTAGTGAGGCACAGCTGGATGACTGTCCTGTGAATAGGGGAGATCCAGGCATTAAGTTAATTAGTGAGCCACAGTTGGATGACTGTCCTGTGAACAGTGGGGGGATCCAGGCGGTAAGGAAGTAAGGCACAGCTGGATGACTGTCCTGTGAACAGGGGGGATCCAGATGTTAGGTTAGTTAGTGGGGCACAGTTGGATCATTGTCCTATGAAAAGGGGGATCCAGGCATTATGTTAGTTAGTGAGGCACAGCTGGATGACTGTCCTGTGTACTGGGGGGATCCTGGCGTTAAGTTTGTGAGGCACAGCTGGATGACTGCCCTGTGAAAGACAACCACAAAGCATTTTGTAGCTATGTCAATAATCTCAATGGCAACACTCAGATCTGCTCTGAGTTACAGCACAATGGCACTAAATATACAGAACCCAACTGATATTGCCAACATCCTGGCAGATAGGTTCAGTGCTAACTTTACCCCCCTCACCCTCTAGAGTGCCCATCTCTATAACGGAAGAATGCAAAGTTCCTGTAATCATGGCTGCACAGGTAAAAGACACACTTTCCAAAGCCAAGAACATAGCATCCATGGGAACTGACAATATACCAGGCTGCGTTCTACACGAACTACAGAATGAACTGGCACCCTTCCTAATTACGATATTCAGTCACAGCCTCACTTCAGACTTTGTGCCCACTGAATGGCGCACTGTGACGGTTATCCCACTCCACAAAGGGGGAGCAACGATGGACCCCGGGAACTACTGCCCCATTAGCCTGATGAGCCTGGTCTGCAAGGCCATGGAACGTATCATCATGGAACTCATAAACAAAGACATTGGTAATCTCCAAACTCTGGACCCTACCCAGTTCAGAATTGGAAAAGGCAGATCATGTCACCTAAACATGATTGACTACTTTGAAGCAGTCACCAAAGCCATAGATGAGGGTAAGGTGGTTCACTCAGCATATCTAGATCTTGCCATGGCTTTTAAAACCATCCCACACTCTGTAATTATAGATAAGCTCACTAAACTAGGTATAAATCCCTGTGTCACAAGATGGGTTGCCAACAGGCTCATGGACAGAACCCACACTGTGAAAGTAGCAGACTCCAAATCCGACTTCAGATCAGTGACAAGTGGAGTACCACAGGGTTCAGTCCTGGGTCTTCTCCTGTTTGTTATCTACTTGTCTGAAGTACAGGCTAGCACAGAAGGTCTTTGGCTAACAAAGTTTGCAGATGACTGCAAACTAGAAGCCATAATCGAAACTCCTAACGATGTCGACATACTACAAAAGGGCCTCACTGAGACAGATGCCTGGTGTCAAAGCCATGGCCTGAAGCTCAATGCCAAAAAGTGTATTGTCATCCCCTTTGGTAAAAATTCTGAACCCATGAACTACCACATAGCTGGTAGTCTAATTAATGCCAAAAATGTGATAAGAGACCTCGGGACACAGGTGGACAGTATTCTCTCCTTTGATAATCACATTGCCACACTAGTCAGGAAATCTTTCTGTGTAGCTCAGCTCATCACAAAAGGTTTCTCATCCAGAAAAAAAGTGGTCGTTGTTCCCCTCTACTCATCACTCATTAGACCCATTATAGAGTACAACGCCCTTTTTGGTATGTACCTCACAAGACATCTACAACAACTGGAAATGCCACAGAAATGCCTCACAATGAGGATTACTGGCCTCAAACAGATGCCCTATGCAGACCATCTAAAAAAACTCCAGCTTTACTCCGCTATTAAACGCCTCAGAGGTGATCTCTGCCTAACATACAAAGCTATGTCAAACCCAGAGCTGTTGGTCATGCTCCACTTAAAGAAATCCCAATCCCTTCGAGCTACACACTCTAGGGACCTAAATCTTGTCACCACAATAAACAGAACATGATGGAGGGATAGATTCCTGTCCCAGAGACTTCCCATACTCTGAAACAGACTACCTATCTATGTCAAACAGAGCTCCTCATTAGCACTCTTCAAGAAAAATCTTGATGATTGGATGGGAGATAAGAAATTCACCCCGGGGATCATTTCTGTGGCTCTGCTCGATAGGGACACAGGAAAATAATTTTCTTGGGTGGCGAACGCCAGGGTACATTTTTGACTAGGATTATATAGGCATACAGCCAATAACCTAGTAACAACCTATGAAACTATGAACCTATGAACAGGGGGATCCAGGGATTAAGTTAGTGAGGCACTGCTGGATGACTGTCCTGCAAACAGAGAGGATCCAGGCATTAAGTTAGTGAGGCACAGCTGGATGACTGTCCTGTGAACAGGGGGGATCCAGGCATTAAGTTAGTTAGTGAGGCAGAGCTGGATGACTGTTTTGAAAACCCGG
>NW_025049242.1:0-14851 GCF_019279795.1 Protopterus annectens | reverse complement strand
AATGATGGCAATGTGCATTTTCTTTTTTAAAAATCTCAAAAGTACTAAACAGTAAAGGGCAATGGGGTTGTTTTCTTTAACTTTTGCTTTTTTTTAAATTTTCCTAATCAAGTGCATTAATTTGTATAACGGGCAATGGCAATGTTGCATTTTCTTTAAACCCTAGCTACATACACAGTGACATGATGGCAATGGGGCATTTTCTTTAAACCTCTAGCTACAAAAATGACATGATGGCAATTGTGCATTGAAAAATTTTTTTTTTAAACTCTATTACATACACGTGACATGAGGCAATTTTATTTTCTTTAAACCTCTACCCTTACAAAAAAGGGGAAAGGGGTGTTTATTTTCTTTTCTTCTACATCAAAATGAATGATGGAAATTTTTTTTAAACCTTGCACATCCATCTTTATTTTTTATAACGGGCAATGGCAATGTGTGCATTTTCTTTAAACCTCTAGCTACATCACAGTGACATGATGGCAATTGTGCATTTTTTTTAAATGCATTGTAAATTTAATTTGTAAACAAGGGTTTAATTTTCTTTAAACCTCTAGCTCATACACAGTGACATGATGGCAATGTTGTT
Source organism: Protopterus annectens (assembly GCF_019279795.1). NCBI lineage: Eukaryota > Metazoa > Chordata > Ceratodontiformes > Protopteridae > Protopterus > Protopterus annectens. Next base: position 14,259 of record NW_025049242.1, on the reverse strand, counting down.
TTTTTCAAAAAAAATTTTGGGGGAAATTTTTTTTTTTTTCCCCTTAAAAGCATGAGGGAAATTTGTGTTTTTTTTTTAAATTTATCTCCCAAGTTGAAAGTGCAAAAATAATGGTGCTTTTAAAAACCCCAGCACAAAACCATGACATGATGGCAATGTTTTTTTTAAACCTCTAGCTACATAACAGTGACATGTTGGAAAATGTATTTTTTTTAAACCTTGAAAAATTTTAAAAAATTGCTTTTTTAAACAGTACATACATGTGAAATTTAAATTTTGCAAAATTGGGGAATTGTTTTTTTAAATTTTTAAAAAAAGGAATGTGGAAATTTGGGAAAAAATTGGAAAAGCAATGTTTTTTTTTAAACCCCTTAAAGGGAAATTTTTTTCTTTAAACCTCTAGCCATACAAAATGATGGCAATGTTTTTTAAATTTTTTAACTAAAAAAAGGGAATTTGGGCTTTTTAAATGAAAGTGTTTTTTTAAAAAATAACTGCAATGGCAATGTGTGCATTTTTTAAACCTCTAGCAAAAAAAATTTTGGGAATTGTGTTTTTTTTAAACATTGTTAAAATTTCTTAAAATTTTTTTCAAACGGGCAATGGCAATGTTGCATTTTTTTAAACCTCTAGCTACATACACAGTGACATGATGGCATGTGTGCATTTTCTTTAAATTTCTAGCTCATCACAGTGACATATGGCAATGTGTTTTTTTCTTTAAACTCTAGCTAAACACGGGACATAGGCAATGTGTGCATTTTCTTTAAACTCTGCAAATACAAGTAAAAAAGGGGTTTTTTTTAAAAACCTAGCTACATCACAGTGACATATGGAATGTGTTTTTTTAAAATAATTTTTTTCTTTTTACTAAAACAACAAAAGGGGTTTTTTCTTTTTACTAACAACATGAAAAGGGGAATTTTTTTCTTTTCCTGAAAAAGGGAATGAAATTTTTTTTTTTTTAAACCCCCCCCAATACACATTAATGAGCAAGTGATTCTTAATCAATGGTGCATTTTTTTAAATTTGTAATAACTTGCAAAATGTGTTTTTTTTAAACCTCTACTAAAACAGTGCATGGGGAAATTTTTATTTTTTTAAAACTCTACACATGAAATGAATGTGGAAATTTTCTTTTTTTTAAACCCAGACAAAACCAGTGACTGATGGAAATGTGTGATTTCTAATTTCTTTTTCTTTAAATTGCAATCAATATTTATGGAAATTTATTTTCTTTAAACCAAATAAAAAGGGTCATTTAATTAAAAAAGGGAAATGGTGCATTTTTTTTAAAATCTAGCTATACACAGTGAATGAGGGCAATGTATTTTTTAAACAAGTCTTTTTCAAAAACCTTTGCAATAAATGCAGGGAAGTGTGCATTTTTTTTAAAACCCTCTAGCTCATCCAAGGACATGATGGCAATGTGTGCATTTTCTTTCTCTAGCTAAACAAAAAGGGCAATGTTTTTTAAAACCAATGTGTCATTTTTTTAAAACCTCCATAAAAAATTGGCAAAAAATTGGAAGGTTTAAATTTTTTTAAACCTCTAGCTGCATACACAGTGACATGTTTTTTTTGGGGAAAAAATGTGTGCATTTTCTTTAAACCTGCTACATACAAAGTGACATGATGGCAATTTTGGCATTTTCTTTCCTATAAAAAAGGACATTATGGCAATGTGTGAAATTGAAATGGCAATGGGGCATTTTCTTTAAACCTCTAGCTACAAACAGTGCATGATGGCAAATGTGCATTTTTTTAAACCTTAGCTACATACACAAATGATGGCAATGGGGCATTTTCTTTAAACCTCTAGCTACATAAAAGTGAATGATGGCAATGTGTGTTTTTTCTTTAAATTGCAATAAAGTGCATTTTAAAATTTTTTTTAAACCCTTGAAAATTGTCATTCTTTCTTTTTAAACCACATACATAGTGCAAAAAATTTTTCTCCAAGGAAGTGTGCATTTTCTTTAAACCTCTAGCTACATCACAGTGACATGATGGAAATTGTGTGTATAACTTGGCAAGGGTGTGCATTTTTTTTAAAACCCTTAGCTACATCACAGGACTTGATGGCAATGGGGCATTTTTTTAAATCTAGCTACATACACAGTGACTTTTGGAATGGGCAATTGGTGGGGGGCATTTTCTTTAAACCTCTAGCTACATACACAGTGACATGATGGCAATTTTGCCAATTTTTTTTTTTAAACCCTTTAGCTACATACACAGTGACATGATGGCAATGTGTGCATTTTTTTGGGCTGGGCAATTTGCATTTTCTTTAAACCTCTAGCTACATACACAGTGACTTTGGAATGGGAAATTTGGGGTGCATTTTTTTTAAAACCCTCTAGCTACATACACAGTGACATGATGGCAATGTGTGTTTTTTTAAACCTTGTAATGTAAAGGGTTTGCATTTTCTTTAAATCTAAAAATACACAGTGACATGATGGAAATTGTGCCAATTTTTTTTTAAACTCTAGCTACATACAAGTGAAAATTAGGGGCAAAGGGTGTGCATTTTCTTTAAACCTCTAGCTACATACACAGTAAATGGGCAATTGTGTTAATTTGGGCAATCAATGTGTGCATTTTCTTTATATCTCTAGCTACATACATTGCGACATAATGGCAATGTGTGCCTTTTCTTTAAACCTCTAGCTACATACACAGTGACATGATGGCAATGTGTGTATTTTCTTTAAACCCCTAGCTAAATACACAGTGACATGATGGCAATGTGTGAAAAAATTTTTTTTTTTAAACGTCTAGCGATATACAGAGTGACATGATGGAAATGTGTTTTTTTAAATTAAAAACAATGGGGCAATGTGTGCATTTTTTTTAAATCTAGCTACATACAAAATGACATGAGGGAAATGGGGCATTTTTTTTAAAACCCTTTAGAAAATAAAAGTGACATTATGGCAATGTGTGTTTTAAAACCTTGGCAATGGGAATGTGGGGGCATTTTCTTTAAAACTCTAGCTACATACACAGTGACATGATGGCAATGTTGTTTAACTTGGAAATTTGTGTGCATTTTTTTTAAAACCCTTTAGCTACATACACAGTGACATGATGGCAATGTGTTTGCATTTTCTTTAAAACCTCTAGCTACATACCCCATGACATGATGGCAATGTGCATTTTCTTTAAACTCTAGCTACATCACAGTGAATTTGGAAATTTTTGGTTTTTTGCTTTTTTAAACTTTAATGGCAAGGGTGGGGCATTTTTTTTAAAACCCTCTAGCTACATACACAGGGGCAGGGGAATGGCAAATGTTTTTTGCATTTTCTTTAAACCTCTCTACATACACAGTGACATGATGGAAATTTGTTTTGGAAATTTTTTTTTTTAAACTCTAGCTAATAAAGTAACATGATGGCAATTGTGCATTTTTTTAAAACCCTCTAGCTACATACATTGAAATGATGGAAATTTGTGTTTTTTTTGGCAATGTGTGCATTTTCTTTAAATACCTCACTACATACACAGTGACATGATGGCAATGTGTGCATTTTTTTTAAACCTCTAGCTGCACACACAGTGACATGATGGCTATGTGTGCATTTTCTTTAAACTCTAGCTACATCACATGTTTTGGCAATGTGTGATTTTCTTTAAACCTCTAGCTACATCACAGTGACATGATGGAAATTGTTTTATAACTTGGCAATCAAGTGTGCATTTTCTTTAAACCTCTAGCTACATCACAGTGACTTGATGGCAATGTTGCATTTTCTTTAAACCTCAAATTACATACAAAAAGGGGAACGGGAAAATAATGTTGCATTTTCTTTAAATCTAGCTACATACACAGTGACATGATGGCAATGTTGTTTAACTTGGAAAAAGGCAATGTGTGCATTTTCTTTAAACCTCTAGCTACATACACAGTGTCATGATGCCTATTTGTGCATTTTCTTTAAACCTCTAGCTACATACTCAGTGACATGATGGCAATGGGGCATTTTCTTTAAATCTCTAGCTACATACACAGTGACATGTGGCAATTTTTTGGGGGTTTTTTTAAACCTTTTGGCAATGTGTGCATTTTTTTTAAAACCCTCTAGCTACATACACAGTGACATGAGGGCAATGTGTGTTTTTTTAAACCTTGGTAATGGAAATGTCTTGGCATTTTTTTTAAAACTCTAGCTACATACACAGTGACATGATGGCAATTTTATAATTTGGGCAATGGCAATTTTTTGCATTTTCTTTAAACCTCTAGCTACATACACAGTGACATGATGGAAATGTGTCCATTTTTTAAACCTCTAGCTAGATACACAGTGACGTGATGGCAATGTGTGTATTTAAACTTGGCAATGGGAATGTGTGATTTTCTTTAAACCTCTAGCTACATAAAAGTGACAAATGGCAATGTGTGATAATTTGGGCAATATGTGCATTTTCTTTAAACCTCTAGCTACATACACAGTGACATGATGGCAATGTGTGCATTTTCTTAAAATCTATATCTACATACACAGTGACGTGATGGCAATGTGTGCATTTTCTTTAAACATCTAGCTACATACTCAGTGACATTGTGGCAATGTGTATATAACTTGGCAATGGCAATGTGTGCATTTTCTTTAAACCTCTAGCTACACACACAGTGACATGATGGCAATGTGTGCATTTTCTTTAAATCTCTAGCTACATACACAGTGGCATGATGGCAATGTGTGTATTTCTTGGTAATGGAAATGTGTGCATTTTCTTTAAATCTCTCGCTACATACACAGTGACATGATGGCAATGTGTGCATTTTCTTTAAACCTCTAGCTACATACACTTTGACATGATGGCAATGTGAGCATTTTCTTTAAACCTCTAGCTACATAGAAAGTGACATGATGGCAATGTGTGAATTTTCTTTAAATCTTTAGTTAAATACACCGTGACATGATGCCAATGTGTGAATTTTCTTAAAACCTCTAGCTACATACACAGTGATATGATGGCAATGTGTGAATTTTCTTTAAACCTCTAGCAACATGCACAGTGACATGATGGTAATGTGTTTATAACTTGGCAATAACAAAGTGTGCATTTCTTGTAAACCTCTAGCTACATGCCATACATGATGGTAATGTGTACTCTTCTCTTTAAATCTCTCTTGCTACATACACAGTGAAATGATGGCAAATATGGGAAGGGAACTCAAATAAAGCAATGCCTGCATTTCCTTTAACCCTTTGCGCTACATACATTACGATAGCACAGTACTTCTAGAACCTGCTGCTATATATAAGTGACATGATGGCAATGTCTGTACTTTAATAAATATCCAGCCATACCTAGCATTACTAGTGGTAATGCAGGCATTAACCCTGGCAATGGCGCATGTGCATTTTCTATAAAACCTAGCAACACATACATGGGATGCGATGGGTAATGCATTTTCGAACCTCTAGCTACAGTGATATTGATGCGAAGTGCAATTTCAAACCTTCAGGTATTATACCTGTGATAACATTTGTAGTAACGTGTATATAACTCTGGCGAAATGAAGTACCGCGGGTGTACTCTCTTTGAATCGCAGCTGCTGCTGCTGACAGCGTGGTATTAGTTTACGTGTGTATTATTTGGTGTCAGCAACGTGCATTTCGAATCTCACATACCAGTGAAAATACGCACAAGAAGTGTACAACTCTGATAATGTTCTTAATTTTGTATTACCTTTAATCTTTAGCTGCCAGCGGTTATTAAGCGTGAATGGGCTGATGGTACTATGTGTGTATCTTTAACCCCGCCAGCATACATATGACAATGAATGGTATAAATCTTATTTATAACTCTGGGCAGCCTGGAATGTGCGCCAGCCCTTTTAAACTTCTATCTATATACCCAGGACTTCTGCAGTGCATAAGGTTGCAAATTGGAAGATGCAATTTGTTTTATCATAGATCATAGATCAGGATTAGTACCTAGGCTAACTGGCCTCTTCCGGGAAGCCACTTCAGTTTTAGCCAATTATCTCTTTGAGTGAGACTCAGCAACTTCGCACCCAGGTTTAGCGGCAAACACCTTTTAAACTGCTAGGGTCACTCTCCCAACTTTGCAAGCCTAGGCCATGTTGGCTACAGTGATGCTAGATGGCAATGTATGCAATTTTCTTTAAATCTCCAGCTACATACACGTGTGATGGCCTATTATGTGCATTTTAGTTTAAATCTCTGGCTAAATACACCATGATATTGCCCAGTGGCAATGTGTGCATTTTCTTTAAACCATTCTAGCTACCATACACAGCGACATGATGGCAATGTATTGCATTTTTCTTTAAATCTCCCTTAGCTAATACATACACAGTGCCAATGATGGCAATGTGTGCATTTTCTTTAAACCTCTAGCTACATACAATTTAAAGTGACATTGTAGTAATGTGTATATAACTTGGCGGCAATGTGTGCATTTTCTTTAAACCTCTAGCTACATACACAGTGACTTGATGGTAATGTGTGCATTTTATTTAAATCTCTAGCTACATACACAGTGCCATGATGATAGCGTGTCAAAAATACTTGTTAATGGCAAATGTGTGCATTCTTTCTTTTGTAAATCTCGCTACATACCCAGTGAAATGATTTAAGCAATATGTGCATTTTATTTAAACCTCTATCTGCATGTGCACAGTGACAGGATGGCAAATGTGATCGTACTTCTTTAAACCTCTAGCTGCATGCATAGTGACATGATGGCAATGTGTGCAATTTCTTTAAATCTCTAGCTACATACACAGTGGCATGATGGCAATGTGTGCATTACTTGGCAATAGCAATGTTTGCATTTCCTTTAAATCTTTAGCTACATACACAATGACATGATGGCAATGTTTGCATTTTCTTTAAACATCTAGCTACATACACATTGACATGATGGCAATGTATGCATTTTGCATAAATCTCCAGCTGCATACACAGTGACAGGATGGCAATGTATGCATTTTCTTTAAACCTCTAGCTACATACTCAGTGACATTGTGGCAATGTGTATATAACTTGGCAATGGCAATGTGTGCATTTTCTTTAAACCTCTAGCTACATACACAGTGACATGATGGTATTGTGTGCATTTTCTTTTAAAACTCTCAGGCGCTACATACACAGTGGCATGGATGCAGCAGTATTATAATGTGCATGTACTTCTGGCTTAATAAAGCAATGTTTGCATTTCCTTTTAAAATCTTTAGCTACATACATGAAGCTATGCATGCGGGATGGCAGTAATGTGCATTTTTATTTAAACCTCTAGCTGCATACACAGGTTGACAGGATGGCAATGTATGCATTTTTCTTTAAACCTCTAGCTGCATACATAGTGACATGATGGCAATGGTATTGCGAAATTTCTTTAAGTTCTTTAGCTACATACATTAATGGAGACGCCCAGTAGGCAATGTTTGCATTTTCTTTAAACATCTAGCTGGCATGGTGGCAATCTTGTGCATAAATCTCCAGTAACCTTAAAGGCATAGACAGAGAGCATGATGGCGTATGTGCTATATTAATATAAATCTCCAGCTACACATACACCATGATATGAATGGCAATCCTGAGTGCATTTTTCTTTAAACTTCACAACTAAATACACGAAGTGATATGGCGACGCAATTCCATTGCAAGGCTGAATTTGGCAGTGGGAATATTTGCATTTTTTTGAATCTCTAGCTACATAAACAGTGATATGATGGTAATGTGTGCATTTTATTTAAATCTCTAGCTACATACACAGTGGCATGATGGCAATGTGTGTATTACTTGGTAATGGCAATGTGTGCCTTTTCTTTAAATCTCTTGCTACATACACAGTGGCATGATGGCAATGTGTGCATTTTATTTACACCTCTAGCTACATACACAGTGACAAGATGGCTATGTTCGCATTTTCTTTAAACCTCTAGCTACAAACACAGTGACATGATGGCAATATGTGCATTTTATTTAAACCTCTAGCTCCATACACAAGTGACATGATGGCAATGAGGGCATAACTTTGTAATGGCAATGTGCATTTTATTTAAACCTCTAGCTACATACAAAGTGACATGATGGCAATGTGTGCATTTTCTTTAGATCTCTAGCTGCATATGCTAGTGACATGATGGCAATGTGTGCATTTTCTTTAAATCTCTAGCTACATACACAGTGACATTATGGCAATGTGTGTATAACTTTGTAATGGCAATGAGTGCATTTTCTTTAAAACTCTAGCTACATACACAGTGATATGATGGCAATGTGTGCATTTTCTTTAAACCTCTAGCAACATACACAGTGACATGATGGCTTTGTGAGCATTTTTATTAACATTCAGTTGCTGACATAGTGACACATTATGAAAATGTTTGCATAACTTGGCAATGGCAATGTGTGCATTTTCTTTAAACCTCTAGCTATATACACATTGACATGATGGCAATGTGTGCATTTTCTTTAAATCTCTAGCTAAATACACCATGTCATGATGCCAATGTGTGCATTTTCTTTAAACCTCTAGCTACATACACAGTGATATGATGGCAATGCGTGTATTTTCTGTAAACCTCTTGCTACATACACACTGACATGATGGCGATGTGTTTATAACTTGGCAATGGCAATGCGTGCATTTTCTTTAAACCTCTAGCTACATACACAGTGACATGATGGCAATGTGTTTATAACTTGGCAATGGCAATGTGTGCATTTTCTTTAAACCTCTAGCTACATACACAGTGACATGATGGCAATGTGTGCATTTTCTTTACCTCATACACAGTAAATTATGAATGTTGCATCTTTAATGGAAATTTGGTGCTTTTTTTAAATTTATAAAAAAGGGAAAAAAAATTTTTTTTAAAAACCCCCTTTACAAACATGATGGCAATGGGGCATTTTCTTTAAACCTCTAGCACATACACAGTGACATATGGAAATGTGTTTTTTTTAAAATTTGCAATAAAGTAAATTTAAATTGTCATAACGGGCAATGGCAATGTTTTTTTTTTTTCCCTAGCTACATAAAAGTGACATGATCAATGTGTGCATTTTCTTTAAACCTCTAGCTCATACACAGTGACAGATGGCAATGTGTGCATTTTCTTTAAATCTAGCTACAAAAAGGAAAGGGGAATGTTTTTATAATTTTTTGTGTTTTTTTAAACCTTAATACACAGTGACATGATGGCAATGTTTTTTTAACTTGGCAATCAATGTGTGCATTTTTTAAATCTTAAACCAGTACATAGGAAGGGGATTTTTTTTTAATACACATACAGGGAATTGTTTTTTTTTAAAACTTGCAATCAAGTGCTTTTAATTTATATAATTCAAGGAAATTGGGCATTTTCTTTCCTTACTACAAACATACAGGGGAAATGTGGCATTTTTTTAAACCTCTACTACATACAGGGGAAATGTGGATTTTTTAATGGAATGGCATTTTCTTTTCTTAAACCCAGTACATACAATGATTTTGGCAATGAATTTTTTTTTTAGCTACATACACAGTGACAGGGGAAAGGGGATTTTTTTCTTAAACCCCTGACTGATGGCAATGTGTTTTTTAACTTGGCAATCAAGTGCTTTTTTTAAATTGTAATAACTGCAAGGAATTGTTTTTTTTTTTCCCCAAATAAAAATTGGAAATTTTTTTTAACTTGGCAATCAAGTCTTTTTTTAAATTGAAATCCTGCAATGGAATGTTGCATTTTTTTAAACTCTAGCTACATACAAGTGAATGATGGCAATGTGTGCATTTTCTTTAAATCTCTAGCTACTAAGTGACATGATGGCAATGGTTTTTTTAAATTCTAGCTACATACAAGTGAATGATGGCAATGTTTTTTTCAAATTGGTGCATTTAATTGAAACAGCAAGGGGAATGTTGCATTTTCTTTAAACCTCTAGCTACATACACAGTGACATGTGGCAATGTGTGATTTTTTTAAATTGCAATGTGCATTCTTACTTTTTTAAAATCAGTACATACAAGTGCATTATAAAATTTTGCATAACGGGCAATGGCAATGGTGCATTTTCTTTAAACTCTAGCTAAACCCAAAGGGGGGTTTTTTTTTTAACCCCCCCCCGGGGGGAAATTTTTTTTTTCCCCCCCCCCTTTTTTATGGCAATGTTTTTATAATTTGGGCAATGGCAATGTTGCATTTTTTTAAACCTCTAGCAAACCACAGTGACATGATGGCAATTGTTTTTAACTTGGCAATCAAGGGGCATTTTTTTAAATTTAATCCAAGTACATACAAGGGGCTTTTTTTAAAATTTTCTAATGCAATGGCAATGTGTGCATTTTCTTTAAACTCTAGTAAAACACAGTGACATGATGGCAATTTTTATCTTAATGGCTTGGTGCTTTTTCTTTCCTTCTAAACCTGACATAGGAAATGTGGCATTTTTTTAAACTTGCAAAAATGGCAATGGGATTTTTTTAAAAAAGTGCTTTTTTTAAATTTAACTCCATGAATGTGGCATTTTTAAACTTGGCAATCAATGTGTGCATTTTTTTTCTTTAACATACACATACATGATTAATGGTTTTTTTAAAAACCCCAAACCAGTACAACAATGTTTATAATTGGGAATGGCAATGGGTTTTTTTTAAAATTTAAACCAGTACAAGGGAAATGTGGCATTTTTTTCCCTTACTCTACACATCATTGTGGCAATGTGTTCTTGGAATGGCAATTGGCATTTTCTTTAAACCTCTAGCTACATACACAGTGACATGATGGAAATTGTTTTTTTAAATTTCCAGTCATCCTAAATTGGAAATTTGGTTTTTTTTTTGGAAGGAAAGGATTTTTTTAAACTCTAGCTACATACACAGTGACATGATGGCATTTGTTATAACTTGGCAATCAATGTTTGCATTTTCTTAAACTTAGCTACATCACAGTGACAATGGAAATTGCATTTTTTAAACCTCTACCCAAAACCCCGGAAATGGAAATGTTTTTATAACTTGGCAATGGCAATGTGTGCATTTTCTTTAAACTCTACAATACACAGTAAAAGGGGTGTGTGCATTTTTTTAAACCTCTAGCTACATAAAAGTGACATGATGGCAATGTGTGTATTTTGGAATGGAATGTGTGCATTTTCTTTAAACCTCTAGCTACATACACAGTGACATGATGGCAATGTTGCATTTTTTTAAATCTTAGCTACATCAAGTGAATGGGGAGGGTGCATTTTTTTAAACCTCTAGCTACTTTCAGTGACATGATGGAAATGGGGTTTTTTTAAACTTGCAATCAATGTGGGGAAATTTATTTTCTTTAAACCCAGTAAACCAAGTGCTTTTTTCAAAAACTTAAAAAAAGGTTTTTTTTTAAAACCCTTGCAATCATGTGGGGAAATTTATTTTTTAAAACCCCTTACAAAAAATTTGAAAATTTTCTTAAAACAGTACAAAACCAGTGCATTTAATTTTATAACGGGCAATGGAAATGTGCATTTTCTTTAAATCTCTAGCTATACAAATGATGGCAATGTGTGCATTTTTTTAAACCTCTAGCAAATACACAGTGACATATGGCAATGTGACAAACCTTAGCAATAAAGTAAATTAATTTTTTTATAACGGGCAATGGCAATGTGTGCATTTTCTTAAACCTCTAGCTACATACACAGTGACATGATGGCAATGTTTTAAAAATTTGGCAATCAAGGGGCTTTTTTTAAATTGCACTGGCAATGGCAATGTGTGCATTTTCTTTAAACCTCTACCCCCCTTGACATGATGGCAATGTGTGCATTTTCTTTAAACTCTAGCTAATAACATGCATGATGGCAATTGTTTTTTTTTAATGGAATGTGTTTTTTAAATTTTAATACCATGCATGTGGCATTTTTAAACTTGGCAAAATTTTTGACAAAAATTCCTGTAATAACTGCAATGGAAGTGTTTTTTTCCCCCCCCCGGTGACATGTGGCAATGTTTTTATCTTAACTTTGGTTTTTCAAATCAGTACAAAACCATGGGGCTTTATTTTCTTTAAACCCAGTACATAAAATGGATTTAATGGAAATTGGAAATCTTTCTTTTTTTTAAACCCAGTACAAAACCATGAATATGGCAAGATGTTTTTTTAAATTTTAGCTACATACAAGTGAATGATGGCAAGTGTGCATTTTTTTAAACCTCTAGCTACATACACAGTGACAATGGCAAGGGGAAATTTTGAATGGCAATGGGTTTTTTTAAAACTTTACTACAAACATGCATATGGAAATTTTTTTCTTTAAACCTCTGGAAAATAACTGAAAATTTTTGGGGGTTTTTTTAACCTGTACAACAGTGACATGATGGAATTTTTAAATTAATAATTTGTTTTTCAAAACCCCTTGAAAAATGCATGAGGGAAATTTTATTTTCTTTAAACCAGTACAAAACCAGTGACTGATGGCAATGGTGCATTTTTTTAAATTTTAATACACAGTGACATGATGGCAATGTGTTTTTTTAAACTCTAGAAATAAAGTGAATGATGGCAATGTGGATTTTTTTTAAACCTCTAGCTACATACAATGACATGATGGAATTTGCATTTTTTTTAACCCAGTCTTTTCCTACTTTTGCAATTAAAATAATGGCAATGTGGCATTTTTTAAACCCTTAAAAACCATGACATGATGGCAATGGGGCATTTTTTTAAACTTATACAAATGTTTTTAATTGTTATAACTTTGCAATGGCAATGTGTGGTTTTTCTTTAAATCTCTAGCTACATACACAGTGACATTATGGAAATTTTTTTTTTTTTAAACTTAGCTACATAACATGTGAATTTGGCTTTTTTTCTTTTTTAAACCAAAAAAAAAGGGGGGTTTTTTTTTTTAAACCAGACATTGAATTAATTTTAAAAAAACCCCAAGGTGCTTTTTTTTAAACCCCAATGCATGATGGCAATTTTGCATTTTTTTAAACCTCTAGCTACATACACATGACATGATGGCAATTTGTGATTTAAAATTTGGCTTTTTTTTAAAAGTATAAATGCATGTGGAAATTTATTTTCTTTTACATCAAGTGAATATGGCTGTGTTTCTTTTTTTTAATAATCCCCTGCATGTGGAAATTTTTAAACTTGGCAATAAATTTGGTTTTTTTTTAAAACCCTTGCAATCAAGTGCATTTAATTGTCATAACGGGCAATGGCAATGTGTGCATTTTTTTTTAGCTACATACACAGTGACATGATGGCAATGTGTGCATTTTTTTTAAAACCCTTAGCTACATACACAGTGACATGATGGAAATGTTGCATTTTTTGCAAGAATGTGGAAATTTAAACTTGGCAATGGAAGTGCTTTTTTTTAAACCCTTGCAATCAAGTGCATTTAATTGTCATAACGGGCAATGGCAAGGGTTGTTTTTTTTTCTACACATACAGGGGCAATGTGTGCATTTTTTTAAACCTTGAAATACACATGACATGATGGAATTGGTTTTTTTTAAAATCTAGCTACATACACAGTGACACATTATGAAAATGTTTTTGGAAATGGCAATTTTTTTTTATTTAAAAAGTAATGATGGCAATGTGTGCATTTTCTTTAAACCCCTAGCTAAATACACCATGACATGATGGCAGTGTGTGCATTTTATTTAAACATCTAGCTACATACACAGTGACATGATGGCAATGTATGCATTTTCTATAAATCTTACTAATACACAGTGACATGATGGCAATGTGTGCATTTTTTTTAAAACCCTCTAGCTACATACCAGTGACTTTGTGGCAATGTGTATTAACTTGGCAAAAGTGTGTTTTCTTTCCTTACTACCAAACAGGGGAAATGTGTGCATTTTTTTTTCTTACTCTACACATACAGGGGAAATGTGGATTTTTAAAAAAATTTTTTTTTTTCTTTAAACCCCCAGTACAATTTTTTGAATAATTGGGTTTTTGCATTTTTAAATCTTAGCTACATACACAGTGACATGATGGTAAATGTGCATTTTCTTTAAACCTCTAGCTACAACACAGTGACATGATGGCATTGTTTATAACTTGGCAAGGGCAATGTTGCATTTTTTTAAACTTAGCTACATACACAGTCAATGGAATGGGGTTTTTTTAAATTTAGCTACATACACAGTGACATGATGGCAATGTGTCATAACTTGGCAGGGGCAATGTGTGCATTTTTTTTAAAACCCTCAAATACAAAAAAGGAAAGGGGATTTTTTTTTAAACCTAGCTACATAAAAGGGTTT
>NW_025049241.1:0-10787 GCF_019279795.1 Protopterus annectens | reverse complement strand
AAGTCTGGGCATTTGCTGTTTTGGGGAGTAGCAAAAAGATGCAACATATGGGCTAAGACCCATTTCCAGAAAATCTCCTCCACTATAGATTGCTTGAGAGACCACTCGTGAGGCATGAGAATAGCCCTGCTCAATCTGTCCGCTAAAATGTTGGTTTTCCCAGGGATGTGCGTTGCTACGAGAAACCGATGAGAGGAGATGGCCCATTGCCATAGTCTGGCGCTTCGACACAAGGGTAGGACTTGGTTCCGCCCTGTTTGTTGATATACCAAACTACAGACATGTTGTCTGTGTGGACTGCAAGTGTCCCTACAGGAAGAGAGTCGTTGAGGGCTTGCAGCGTTAAAAGCACTGCTCTCATCTCTAGGACATTTATGTGCAGGTGGTACTCGAGCAGTTGCCACGTCCATGAACCATCCTGCCCTGATAATGCCCCCCCACCTGATCAGGGAGGCATCCGTGGTGACAGTGGCTACCGGGGATGGGGGTACAAAGTGTCTGTCTTGGTGAATCTGGGGAGAAGTGATCCACCAAGCAAGATGATTTTTGCAAATCTGTGTCACCAGAATTTGGTGGCGATTGGAAAGTTGTTGGTAAGACCACTGAGTGAACAACATCCACTGAAGAAGGCATGTAGAAGCGAGCCAGGGGAAGAAGAGTAATGGCCGCAGCAATGAGACCTAATACCTTTAGAACTATTCTGGCCTGTACTTTCTTGTTGGCTAGAATGATCCTGACATGACTTTGAATGTCTGAAACTCTTTGGTCTGTAAGGGTAGCTGACATCCGAACAGTGTTTAAGTTTAGCCTATGAAAGTAATAGACTGGCAGGGCAATAAGGATGACTTTTGAAGTTGATCGAGATGCCCAAATGAGAACAAAGATTTATTATGTAATCCTGGATTGAACAAGCTGATGCCTGGTGGTGGCTGACAGGAGCCAGTCGTCGAGATCTGGAAACACCTGGAATCCTTGGCGTCTCAGGTGAGCCGTGACCACTGCCATGCATTTGAGTGAACACTCTGGGGGCTGTGGTGAGACCAAAGGGCAGGGCTCTGAACTGGAAATGACTGGACCCCAGCAGCGGAGAAATCTCCTGGAAGCGTCTGTGAATTTTTTATGTGATAGATGCACATCCTGAAGATCTATTGAGCACATCAGTTGTCCTTCTGCAAGAAGGGCAGAATCGACTGAAGAGTGACCATTGAATCTTGTCTTCCTCACAGACTTGTTGAGTCTGCTGAGATCAATATTGGTCTCCAGTCTCCCGTCTTTTTGGGGACCAAAAGAACCTTGAGTAGATTCCGGGCTCTGAATGGTCTGTTGTAACTGGCTGAATGGCTCTTTTGCAGTAGTTTTGAGACTTCTAACTCTGCAATTTCCCTTAGGCCGGGTGGAACATCTGGAAGGGAATTTGAGGGATAGAAAGGACTTTCCTCGAAAGGAATTTTGTAACCCTCGGATATGATCGACTGTACCCATCTGTCTTGAGTGAGAGAGCATGAGCTTCTGGGTACAGCGATAGTCTTCCCCGACTGCCTCCAAGAGGGACAGCGGGCAACATCTCAGGGATGCTGAAAGGGCTTGTCAGAGAGACTCTCTGTTTCCCTGGTTTGTGGACCCCCTCTGCCTCTAGGCGGCATCTGTTGTTGTTACCCCCTCTGCCTCTAGGGGTAAACTGACCCGTGAATCGGCGTGACTCCTTGAGATTTGCGGGACCACATTTTGCCACCCTTCTGTCCTTTGGGATAAGGTCTAGAAGGGGTGGAAAAACGGACTCCTACGGCAGAAATAGTTTTGCCGTCCTGCTCACACCTGGTCAACGTTTCCTTCACTTGAGGGCCAAACAAAGTTGACCCATCAAAGGAGAGTTTGTGAAGGGCGCCTTAAAGGGATCTGCAAAATTACATAGCCGCATCCAGGCTTGGCGTCTAAGAGCCACACCTGTACCTGCGGCCCTACTTGCTCCATCAGCAGCATATGATATCAGCCGCATGGAGGAGTTTGCAATGGAGTTGAGGGTTCCTAGCTCTTGAAGCAATTTTTCCTGAGCCCCGCAGCTGTAGGATCCTGCACAACTTCACCTAGCTCCTTAAGGATATCCCTTTGGAGTCTGGTGAAATGACAAAAGGTAGTTCAGCGAATGCATAGCAAAGGTAAGCTGAAGAAAACATCCGCTTACCATATCTGTCCATGGTCCTAGAGTCCTTATTAGGAGGATGGACAGTGCGAAGGATCTGCAAGTTCCTTCTTGGTGGCAGCCGCCACCACCATGGCATCAGCGGGGACACCTTTTGTAAGGAATTGCTTGTCCGACGGGGCAGTAATAAATTTAGACGGCCTCCTAGGGACAGGCTCTACAGAGTCAGGAGCAGCCACGCCTTCGAGCAATGACCTGCATAAGGGGTCGAAAGGTGGAGACACCCAGGAGGTGGAGGGCCGAGATCCAAATGCCTCTAGGTATACTGACTCATCCTCAGAGGGATTATTGGTGGGCCAGTTTCCCCTCTGTCTAAGGAGTTCTAGGATGTCTGAGAAGGAGACATCCTCAGAGGGGGATCTTGGGGATCCCTCTGACTCATCTAAGTCAGTATCTGAAGTGATAGACTCGGGGGAGTCTACGTGTTTCCTCTTACATGTCCTCTTCCGCGGAGGATCCCCGACAAATCAGGAGAATCCTCGGAAGAGGGATATTCCAGTGGGGAAACCTGAGGCGGAGGATCTCTGGGTCCTGGAGCAAGAGAAGTGGCAGAGATGTCAACAGGCACCATAGAGGGAGGAGCTAAGGGAACAGACTTCTGGCTGAGACCAGTGGCCAGCACACTCTTCATCACCTCGAAGACCCCCCTCCCAGGAAGGTCCGAGAGAACCCGCTCGAAGAACTAGGAACTCAGGACCCACCCGAAAGGAGGGCTCGAGGCAGATGTCGGAGCCGAGCTCACCAAGGCCGAGGCTCCAAGGGGAAGAGCGGGCTCGGACAAGGGTCCGATGCCACTCACCCCCTCGGAGGAGACCAGGAAGCCGGCCACGAATCCCTCTAAGGAAGGTCTCAAAGAGGAGATAAGAGTAGAGGCTGAAGGAGCAGAAAGGGGGTATCTGTCCCTCAGCCATAGCAGAAACTATTCGAAGACTCCAACTCCAAACTCTGAGGTAGAGTCGAAGGAGGAACTGCAATGGGGTGTGGACTAATAGTCGTCTGCTGAGACGGACTATGTAGCATTTGGGCCAGTGCCTGTGACTTTAGTAATCTACTGATAACTCTCCAAATCATGGTCAGAAAGCCTGGATGACCTTGAAGATCTCCGATGGCTCCGCTCGAGAGGAAGGCGAAGCGGGCGAAAATATCGGCTCCAAGGAAGGGGACCTAGACCTCTTCCTCGAAGGAACCATCGGGCCGATGAAACCACTGAAACTGTCGGGCCGACAACTTATCGGCACCGACAGGTAGCCGATGCATCGGCTCCAGCGGAGCCGATACAGCCATAAATGTAAGGGTGTCGGAGCCGACACGATGCCTGAGCCACATGGTGGTCGAACCCGATCGAACGTGCGAAGTGGTCGAACCAAGTCGGCACCGATAGCCACGGTGCGAAGGTTTAAATAAACCAGAATCGGCTCCAGCGGAGCGATCTCGACTCTGAATGAGTCGGGCGAGGCCACAGGCTTGGACACAGAAGCCTGGGCCTTGGAAGACTTAGTCTTAGATGGGGCCGACTTAGCGGAGAGCTCTCCGGCTTAAGAAACCCCTCAAAATCAATTTATTTCTTCTTTCCTGCAGGACTCTCTGGCTAAAGGAATGACATATAGCACAGGAGTCCTGCAGGTGAAGAGGCCCCAGACAGTAAAGGCAAGAAGTGTGACCGTCTGTCAGAGACATCTTCTGACAGCACGAGTCACACTTCTTAAGCTCTGAGACCCTTTCTTTAGACATGGTGATATACACACACACACAACACCAGTCCAAGAAATTAAATTAAATTTACCAAAAGGTATCAATAACAGACACACACACACACACCCTAACAGGGGGGGGATGGGATGGGTGAAAGTCTGACTAAAATTTATGAGGAGACAGGGAAATTTTCTGTCAGAAACAGTTTAAAACTAAGTTAAAACTAATAATTTTAAGGTTTTTTGTAAAAAGAGGCTAAAATAGTAAAGTAACAATTCACTTACCAGGAGCTGGTAAAAGGAGGACCTCATCAGCGAAGCGGCAAACGAGATCTGGGTACTTACCGCCTTGCATCATGGGATAAGGGGCTGCCTCGAGCTGGTAAAAGTGACTCTCGAGCTTAGCAAGTGCCGAGTCGGGCCGAGGATCGGCTCGAACCCATCAAGCAAGAATGAAAGATTGACAACAACATCAGTCATTACTGTAATCTGTATACATGACTTGCACTTTTGCTCACTTCTTTCGGAACTAATGGCTTTTGTATTCTTATTCATCTAGGTGATGCTCGTATGGACAGCCCAGGGCATTCGGCCCAGTACTGCACGTATACAATCATGGATGTTGCCACCAAAGAAACTATACTTGTACAAGTCATAGACAAGCGTGAAACGGAATTAAATTCTACTGTAATGGAAAAATTTGCCTTTGAGAGATGCATGAAAATCCTTTTGCAGCAGAAAGTTCATGTGGAGGAAGTGGTTACCCGATGCATACCTACAAATTGCTAAAATAATGCGTAAGCATTCTAAGATAGTGCCAGCTTTACTGTCTTGACTTGTGATGCATCTTTCATATGTGCCTGCTCTATATACCTATTGTAGTCAATCTAAACTGCATGGTGTGGAGTTTGCCAAATGTAAGAAAATTGTGTGATAGACAGTTATTTCATGTACACCTATTTAGTATTTACTTTCCATGCATAAATTAGCATGACCGATTATTAGCTCAGATTTGCATAAGCATTGTGTGGCCACTCTATTCGAATTCTTGTAGAGTGCACTACAGTGCATGACTATAAACTGCTTGACTGACATGGCTAGCAATCAGCATGTTTATTTTAGACTTAACTTTCTTAATCCTTTTGTACATATGCTTGTAAGTACTTATTTGGCATTACAGTCATATCTGTGGTGTTATAAGCGGGTAGTTCATCAGTATTTACATAGGGTATCTTGCTTTTGACACCGTGGACTGTGGGTGGACAAGGGCTCCTCATACAAGTGCCTTACCAGGTTTACTTAACTTATGCTTTTAAGGCACATGTAACATAGAGATAGTGGCACTGCTGATGTTGACCATCACAATGATTCATGCTTCTACTCACACAGGGACTCAGTTCTCCACAATAAAGCATTAGTTTGGCGTGTGGCATGGAGCCAGAAATCTAGGGAAAAGAATTACACAGGTAAAATGCTACCAAGGATGACAGTCCTAAGTGACACCCCCATTATATGTGTTTTCTACTGTAGTTCTTTCAGCCATACTACACCTTTTTTAATTTTTTCCAGGCTGGTAAGCAGCGTGGATGCAGAATTTCTGAAAGTGGTGCAAGGAAATAACGAACCATTTCTGGTATTGCTGTCAACAATCTGAGACTGTGGACCAATTTATGGTAAATCTGATCTATACATGCCTTTACTGTGTATTGCATACCAGTCTGTATCAATAGTTTCTGCAATTTGATGACTATTGTACTTGTCCTTTCCCTCTGCAGATGAGATGGAGTGGCATTTTACATCATGTGACTGATGAGCATGAGTGGAACACACAAGATGGCCGAGAAGATGCAGTCTGTAACTGTGAGCACGAACAACTTAGCCAAGAGCTAACTATTCCATGGATTGAGCCAGACAGTCCTGCACATAAAGCGTTGGAAGAAATTGTTTATGATGACAAATTATTCAAAAACGTCCACTACTACCTGAGCTACAGGTAGAGAACATTCCTTGCCTGTGTAAAAGTATTTGAACAGAAATTGTCAGCATCTGTGAAAGCTTGTGTGTGAATACCGTTCACTTAATATTTCAGTTGCATATGTCTGTAGTTTAATACATTTTTGTCGTATGGATGAGGCTACCTGATTACTGGTTCAAGCATTAATACTAAGAGAATTATGTCATTGTGTTGACACTATGTGCTTCCCTTTGTGACCTTCATTAATGCATTTAGTTTCAAAACGGGATTCTGAAATGTATGTCTTTATCTATTGCTCATTGCCATTTGTGGGAATGGCCCAGGTAGATCTGATCCAAGTCAGCTGATGACTATTACAGTAATAGTTGTATTATTGACAGAAAACATTAGGATCAGCACTGTCCAATGCCAGTGGTCACAACTATCACAAAATGGGATGTACAAGTTAAACATTAATTATAGTCACACATATAATCTTTTTCATTTCAGGCATACAGCTGAACTGGAACAAATTCATCAGCACATATTAATGTATGCTTCGAAAAGGAACTCATACACATTCCCAGTATTTCGGGCCAGAAATTACCTCGCAGCAATTGATCACAACATTCATGTTGGAAGGCCATACATGAGAAATCAGCATGGTAATGTGGTGTAAGTACTGCCTATTTTATCAGTCTATTAATGTTGGAGAATTAATTGTAAATAGTTAGTAGTGGTCAGTAATACGTACTGTATCAAGCAATATTCTGGTTGTGGAATACCTACTGTGTGTAACAGTTTAAAGTAGTCTGGCAATGTTTTTTGTTTCACTCTCTGCTACATTTGGATATGGCAGCTTAGACACTCATGAGAGTCTAGCTCAAGAACAAATATCGTGCCAGGCTGAACTGTCAGTGATCTAATTACTAAAGCAAAAAGAGTATTTAAACAGATAGGATAATTGCCATACACGCAGCAGTTAATTGTGTGCATAAGCCCAGTTTTGTTCAAGCCTAGTATAATGCTGCTATCATGCTCTAACGAAAAGCGGGCAATGTGATTCCAAAATGTAACCCTCATTTTGAATTTTCCTTTTTTCAGGTATTCTCGTAAGTTCAATAAGAAAAGCTCACGGTGGACCATAACTCGTTGTAAAGTTAAGAAAGACTACAGCTATTTTCATGATCTAAAAAAGATGATATTGATTCACAGAATGACCAGCACTAGCAGTGTCGCAGCACGCTCCATATTGAGAGAAGACGACCCAAGACGCATACAGTCCACAATAGCACCGTTCCCACCACCAGATACCAACCTTCTGATTGAGGAGCATGTCTCACGTCTGAAATGATGGAAAGCACTTGGTGATAAGGAGCCATGATTTGTCAGTGACAAGTGGCGTAAATGGGCACAAAGGTGGAATTGTCAACATGTTCCAATGAAGGAGGGTGAAGTGCAGTTGCACCATTCAAGGGAAAGTTACGTTTCTGTCTCTCGGTTTGTCACTCTTTTGTCAGTACGGCCTGTACTCTTAAAATAATCTGCTGTACAATTTGAGAATGTTCAAATATCAGTGTAAACTATCTTGGTGTAGGAATGATAATACAGTCACTTATACATGTTGATGGATGTTTGTATTCCGGCAGGTAATATTGATGTCAGCTTGTTGGTTTTCTATGCTTACTCCACAATTAGGTCATCAGAAACATAGCATGATTCCTCTTCAGTCATGATCAAGTGGAATTATGCAGAGGTTTCAGCCAATGGTTTTCTACAAAGGTTTTCATTCATACAAATGCACAGGCATTTCCACAGTCTGAATGTGGTACCTAACAGCATGGGAGTGCCCAACAAGGTTATTGTACACCTACTTTTTCTATGGAGTCTAAATGTCTCAGTTCACACATAGGCAGTGTGAGTGTTCTGACCATAGGCTGATACTGGAGGTAAACATTTACCATCACACCAGCATTTTTATAGTCTCACTCTGTGGGTATCATGGATACAGTGAATTAATAAGAATGTGTCGCTAAGACATTCATGGTTTCTTTGTATCTTATTTCTTGTTTTTGGGTCCAAAGAAGTTGGTGGCATGCAAGTAACACTGTGACAAGTGTGATGGACCTCAATGGCTGGGAAATACTAACTCTGGTCGTAAAACCATTAAGCGGCAAAATAATGTCACATGTGCAAGTCAGAGGTTCATCGGAAGACATCAGGCACTTTAAAACATAACACATATATATTGTGTCACATCAGTGATACATTTCTCTCAGTATACTGTTTCAGATTTAGATTTTTTAGTCTTGTAAATGTGGGGAAATTGGAAATGATCTCTCCCAATAATGGACTGCCTACTGTTATAGAAACTGTAGGAAGATACTATTGTAAACTCTGTGCTACAGGTACTTACTAACACCTAAGCTTAATAATTGTACAGGCAAGTTGGAGTTGAATGCCACAACAGATATGGGCACACAATAAGTCTCAGGATGGAGTAGCTATGCATCAGTTGTTGTTGTCTTTCGGCTTTTCCCAGTTAGGGGTCGCCACAGCGGAACTCCGGTCTGCTATTGATTGTCAGTTGATTTTCATGTTGCTGAGTAGCGAGCTCGATGCCCAACCTTCAACAAAGGCACGCCCATTCATGCATGCATTTCAGAACGACACTCGACCCGCAGTGAGGACATGCGGACTCCACACAGAAGGCACTCCCCGTACACTAGCTGAGAATCGAACGGGAGAAGCTCTCGCTGTGAGGTAACAACGCTACCACTGCACAACCGCGGATTACAAGTAGCTATGGACAGATTTAAAAACACTGAATTGTGTAAATATGTGCGAGTGGCTATATAAGTAGCCGTAGTACATATTTTCACACTTCAGTGTTTTTAAATCTATAAGTCACGGATAGACGCCTTCTGACTTTAAACTCTTCTCAGTGGAGATGCAGGGAGAAAGGTTGCAAGACGAAATTCCAAATTAGCTTTTGCTACAACTGGCCACAGTACTTATTTTACTTTGAGGATGTTACAGTAGTTAACAGAAGATAATGTACAATGATGACATGATTACTGATTCAAACAGAAGAGTAAATAGTCATGGTATACATGATATAAACAAGAGACTGAGTAAGTGTGTACAGGCAGTTTGTATAGTGTATAACTTCAAGAGATAGTTACATAGCTTTTGAACAGGTCAATAATTGTAAGTGGGGTACTGTAAGAATGGAAGAAATGGGGCGACAGTTCTTAGAGGGCAAAATATCTTCTCCAGTCTCCTTCACTAGCAGACACATTTATTCTGTTATGTGTTGCTGCCTCTATGTTCAGACAGTAGGCTGCTACAAATGAATTCCAGGATTCTTGGACTGGCTTTATTCAAAATCAGTTACCATTTTCTGTATGAGTCTATGTAGCACACCTGTACCTGTTTTGTGTGTGTCACACCCAGCTAATAAACTAACAGAATCTGAGCTGTCATTCCTGTTTGTAAATATCAGTCATTCCCAGTACAGTCATACTGATGTTGCCCGCCCAAGCATGGTGCTTATTTCTTCCTCACTCATCTTTCTGTTGTGTTGTCTGTACGCCAATAAGTAATCATAGGCATAAAGATGCACCAGATGGACTTGACTCGATTTTTGTCGCTCACAACTGCATGTAATAGACTTGCTGTTACCAGCAGCATTAGCAGTATGTGCATCTCATTCAAGTTTGTCTGTTTTGGGTGTAACTCCTAGAACAGAAATCTCCAAAGCTGCTCAGGAGTAGCTCACACCTTACTCATGAGTAACTCCTCTACGCGCCGGGCTATGTGTGCACCTTCACAGCATGCAACCTCATTTATCCAAATGTGACTTTCTATTCTCTTGTCATCTTGTAAATAATACTGATCGCAGTATATTTAAACCATGATTAACACCATGTAACCTGACTTTTTTTGGTGACGTAATCTTCACCCAGATCAGGTAGGACCATCGAGCTTTTACAGGAGGAGATGAGTAGATTGATTTTTTTTTTCACATGAATAGGCTGCACATTATTGTTCACCTGTCCCATTTGAAGTGATTTGCCTGTATAATGTGATCATTTTTAAAGGCTGCATAGTGTGTTTTGTATGTCATGACTATGTCATGACTAGGCGGATATTCTGGACTAGTGGTCAACATCCTTTGGCAGCATATGGCAAATACTTACAGGAGGAAGTAGCAATGCTGAAAGGCATCATAAGCTGGCTGTATGTAGATTGTACTTGGGGTTAATGTGATGGATGATGACATATAAAAGTCTCACGGTTCCTATGTTTGCTGTACTGCATCAACCAGTGATTGAAATACTCTGAAACGGAAGAGGCACAGACAGGGAAACATTGTCACAAAACAGGCTGTGTAATGGTGCTAATGCTGTATAAAATGGCCTATATGGAACAAGAAATCTGTGTTGTCGACTATTGTAACAATGACACTTAAGGTATTGACGAATTTTAACCATATACTTGTTTCATCTGACTCCTCCACAGAAAACCATGAAGGGTAAGACATTGGCAGGTACAAAGTGCCACAGGTCTGTTTCAGCTAATGAACAAAGGACTGCAACAAGGGTTTCCACAGGTGCAGGACAACGTAGACGACAACGTATGCCAGAACACAGACCAATGTGTACTCCATCAGCAAGTAGATGTGACACACAAGGGACTTTGGAAGTACGCTCAGCACTTCTTTGTGTAAATAACTGCTCATAGCTGTAGTTACATGACAGAAGATATGCAGTAATAAAATTTTGGAAAAGAAATAATGTAAACCACATAAAAATTAGTTGTCTGTATTTTTTATCTACTGTAAAATATTTATTTTCTATAAGTGCGTAAGTACCTTTCCATTGACATCTGCTGCTGTAATTTTACTTTGAACCATTAGGCATGGCAATGATTCTGCATC